>NC_069507.1:223458335-223663180 GCF_027579735.1 Bombina bombina
GAAGCTCGTTCACAAAGTTAATGAGAACGAGCTTCATAGAAGCTGCAAAGAGTTTCCCTTTTATGCGCATGCTTGGAAGTGAAGGAGTGAAGCAGGGAGTGCGCATACAGTCTATATAGACAACGCGCGTTACAACATGGCGGCTAGCACCACATTCAGTAGGCGGTGGTTTAGGGGTAATATTGGAGCTGAAAAATAATTGAGCAGATGCTAGGAAAATAAAAAAAGTAAGCAACAATGTTTAATATAATACAAAAAGGTTTTAATAAAAAGTTAATCACAGAAAAAATGATGGTGTTTAGGTTCTCTTTAAGGAGTTTTGTCCTTTGTCACTAGGAGGCTTGTCGTTCACACGTATTTTTCAAGTTTGCAAGCATAAAGGACATAAAGACTCTTTTACAGACTTTCTGACACTTTGAGGACGTTTGTTCCATTGTCCATTGGATATACAATTTTGTATGCTGATGTGATTTTTATTGTATTTTTCTTTATTGTATTTTTACTGTAATTTTTGTTTTGATTTAGTGTTATTTGTTAATTTTAAGGTCGACCTTTCACAAACTGTTATTGTAATTAAATGTATTTTTCATGAATTTATATGTATATTTTCATGTTTATATTTATATCTATTTGTATCTGAGACACATTATTAATTAATTAGCTTATTAATTATTTTCATTCGTATCATCATATGATCATAAACACATAATTTAATCTTTCCCAGTACATTTATCTAGGACATATAGATTAGGCAATTGTGGTTAATTTTCTGCGTTTGCTATAGTAAAAATTGTCCGGTATAACTTTTTTCTGTTCAATACGGCCGCACTTTAGCTCTCATTGTGAGCGCTCCATTTTAATAATATTATTTATTTGCCAGTTTTTATAGAGTTTGAGAGACTTCTATCTATTTTGGAGTTTGTGTAGTAGTTTTATTTTGGCGCAGTCTCACACACATTTTCTGTTTCTCATGTACTCTTGCCACTATTTATTTTCCTACAAATCCACGCTGGCGTTTACTTTCAAAGATGAGATTTTGTGTAGTGGTTTACTGCGTTTTGCTAACATGTTGCTGCCCTGTATAGAAAGTATGAGTAGATTTACTCTATCCTTTCTTTGGTTACAGGTCTCTGTGAGGCGTGGCATCCTCTCAAGCTTTGTAAGTCATCGTCCTGCCGAACGGCAAGACTGCAGGTAAGTGCCTTTTTGTCTTCTGGGGCTAGGAGGTTGGTACTGAAGGGATTAAGCCCTGTCTGCTCTTAATGTGGGGCAAATATCCTTATGGATAAGTATGGCAGTGTACATGCACTTTAATGACATGTGAATGGAGACTTAGGGGTTAATCCACTTAATGGAAGGGGTTAACCACCTATGGAGTTCAAACTGTACTTTTAAAGTCATTTTATTAACTTTTCGAAAAGTTTTCTATCTATCCCTGGTAACTCCTATTGTTACAGTTCCATGGGAAGGGAGTAATATTATTTCCTCTGAGATAAGTGTATGATTCATGATTTATGTACCTCTGCTTCTAATTTTCTGTATGTTTAGCAGCCCTCCCTGGGTCCCTTATGTTTATGTCAGGGACTGTTGGGAAACAGCGGTTTCTGGCGCCATTCCTATGGGGCTGGAGAAATATCACACTGTTGCGGAGTGAAGCGCAGATAGCGATATCATTTTCATTTTTTTTTAAATGTAGTTTAATTCCAGTCTAGCAAGAAGAAATATGGTTGTGTTTTTTTGCTACAGGAGCTCCGCGTGTGTTTGGAGGAGTTTTTCGGTTGAGTGAAGCGCTTCACGCCATGCCGTTTTGTGGACCCGCCCCCTTCTTCTCAGAAGCGGATCGTCGCCATTTTTAGATCTTACCAGGTTTCTGGGGACTCCGCCTTGTTTTCCAGACTGGGAACGGAGAGGAGTCATGGTTGCTTGTTTGATTGAGAATGTTTGGCATAGATCCCTGTCTTTCAACTTCTAAGCTCTGCAGTGGTTGAATGCAGCAGCTATAGACAGCACATAAATGAGTGCCCGTGTTTCAATAAGAGTTGACATTAGGTCCCAGTAGGGATCATATGGTCTGGGAACTCGGTTTAATAAAATTGTGTTTTATTATCAGAATTAATGTATTTGAATCATTAAAAAGGTGTATTTGCTCTGGAAGTACAATCTGTTTTATTGCACATCTGTCCTTCATTATTACTTTAAATCTTTAAAGAGATAAAGATTTTCTTTAAAAGTCTTGCACACTTATGGATTAGTTCAAATATTTATTTTTTTCTGTACCTCTGGTCTAGCAAATGCTATTAAATGTACAAATTGGTTTGAACTTCATGTCTCCCAGGATCATGCTGTTAAGGCACTGCCACAGCTTTCTCCTTTTACGTCCCAAGCCTCTATGGCGCCACATGCAGTGCCCTGCTGTTCCTCTCAATCTACTGGAGGAGTGTATTTGCATACAGAAATTGCAAGCTCAGGTATCTTCTGCGGTATCTGTGACTTGGTCTGTTTTCCTTTCCTACAGGCAAAAGGCAAGAGGACATTTAAAATCTCAGATTAGAGGGCTCTGCTCCACATGCTGCTAAGCATGTTTGTCTTCTTCTAAGTTAATGAGGAGGATTCGCTGACAGTTTCTGAGGCTGAAATCTCAGATCTGGAATTAATTCCTTCATCTGTTACTGAAGTGGTATCTTTCAGTTGGTTGCTTCAAAGTCTCTTATATTGTCAGGAGGTCTTAGCTGACTGGACGACACAGATTCACTATCGTTGTCATTCCTTCTGAGTTTTGTGAACTTTCTCAGTTCTATATTTTTCTTTCCTCTGTGGAAGGGTTCTAGACGTGCTGTAAGATGTTCACAGGAATGTTTATAGAGAATATGGGGACATTTCTCCCTGTCTCACGTCCTTTTAAGAATTTCCTGTCGCTGTCTCTCTTGAAATGCACGGTGGCCTTATTAGAACTTTCTACTTTATTTTAGAGATCTTAGATCTCTGCGGAGATCATCTAGCTTTCTTCTTACATAGGTATGAAGCTGGAGGTTTTATTGTTAATTTAGAACAACGTCTGTTTTTTATAGACTTGACGGTACTAGCCACCAGGCATTGTGGCTGAAGCTTCGTGAGCTGAGTAGCCTATCTGTGACTTTGAGGTACAGCTTTACACCTCTTTTTTGTTCTGCAGTTGCAGTTTCAATATTTATTTTCCTACAAATCCACGCTTCTGGCATTTACTTTCAAGGATGAGATTTTGTGCAGTGGTTTAATCCACCACACCTGAGGTTGTGGGTTTGAACCCAGATGCAGCTCCTGCTTTTTCATCCTAGAATGTCAAGAGAGTAGGACTATAGGAAGGTTTCCATAGTTCTCTTCCTGCAGGGTTAGTCATGCCCTTTTTTGGAGTACAATTTAAGATTGCTCCTGAGGGCAGTTTTTCTCTTTCCAGTGTGTCTGCAATACAGGTGTGACAGGAGACATCCCTTGAACTGGATTCAGGATCTTTCTCGCTGGAGAGTGATAGTTCTGTTCCAGTTTGAAAACTGAGTTTTAGGCACTTGCCTCACATATCTCGGGAGTATTGTTCTCCTTTTCTAGAGAGCCGGTTCAAAACGAACAGAGGACCTGATGATTTATTGTTTTTCTTGATGGGACTTTCTCAAGTCTGAGTCCCTTCATCCTAGACAGTCTTAGGTCTTGGAGTACTGCAAGACAATATAGTTCAGGTGTCTTCCTTCCTTTGAGGAAATTCTCTTAAAGGGACACTGAACCCAAAATTTTTCTTTTGTGATTCAGATAGAGCATGCAATTTTAAGCAACTTTCTAATTTACTCATATTATCAATGTTTCTTCGTTCTCTTGCTAACTTTATATGAAAAAGAAGGCATCTAAGCTATTTTCTAGGTTCAGAACTCTGGACAGCAGTTTTTGATTGGTGGATGAATTTATCCACCAATGAGCAAGGACAACCTAGGTTGTTTACCAAAAATGGGCCGGCATCTAAACTTACATTCTTGCATTTCAAATAAAGATACCAAGAGAATAAAGAACATTTGATAATAGGAGTGAATTAGAAAGTTGCTTAAAATTTCATGCTCTATCTTAATCATAAAAGAAAACATTTGGGTTCAGTGTCCCTTTAAGAGATCTTGTCCAATCTTCTTTCCCTGGTTGGGGAAATGAATCGGGAGAAGAGTTTCCTTGTTTCTTATCTAGAGATAATTATTTTTGGTCTACCGCCTTCATTCCATGATTGCTTTTTGTTACTTTCTAATTTCGGAAGCTTTGTGGGGCCAGGTCTGATCAATACCTTGACAAGAGTCCGCTTGGGACCTCCAGTTGTGGAAGGTTATTTTCTTGCTAGATTCTATATCAAGGAGCGTTGCTTTTTCTCTCTCTGCTGTGTCTGTCCGTCCAACAGCAAGCTCTGGTGGTCTGGTACATAGCTTGTTCATCTTGCAACCAGTAGGTTTGGCGTTTGGATCTAGCTGCAGTTGTTTTACCTTCACTTTCAGTGACTCAAGGTAGGAGGGTATTGGTCTGACGTTTATCATGGACATCATTCCCTTTGCTAATTTCCATAGGATGGAGAGCTTTCGTATCTGTCTCAGTGGATAGATCTACATCAGTTGTCGAAAGACTTCCCCCATGATGGTTTCGGGTGTGTTTTGTATCAAGGCACGGGTTCTAAGGACATTCCTGGGTTATGTGTCTTCAGACATCATCCTGCTGGGCTGGGAAACAGTATGGGTCTGTTTAAGGCACAGGGCTTATGAATAGTGTCTGCTCTCCTCTTTAACTTCTTAGAGATGAGAGAGATTTTAATGTGCTGATGACTCTTTGATTCCAATTGGTTAATTCTCCTTAATGGTTTTCATCTACCACCCGGGAGGAACTCGGAGTTCCTTTGCCATGTAGGAGGTGACTTGGATGTTTGTGGGCGGATGCTCACAATTGCTTCTTTCTACCTTCTACTTTCCTGGAGGGGATGCTTCATCTGGTGGTGTTTTCCGCCCTGACCGCTCTGATAGATGTTTGGGCGGTTCTTTGGGAATTCAGGTTGATATTCCTGTTCTCTCTGTTTGCTGTCTCCCACGAGGCATCGTTTGTATCGATCTGGAGAGAGCATTGGTGATTATTATAGTTCCTGCGTGGCCTCGCAGGATCTGGTATGCAGATCTAGTAGAGATGTCATCCCTACCACTGTGAAGACTTCTTCTCAGGGAGGATCTTCTTCAGGGGTTCTTCCTTCATCTGACTTTCGCTTCTCTGAAGCTGACTGCTTGGAGATTGAACACTTGATCTTATTGGTGTAGCTAAAAGATATTCCTGGAGGGAGGTCAGGATCCAAGGATTTGTCTTCTCTAGGAAGGCCTTGAGAAAGGGTTATCTGTCAGCACATTTAGGGGTTAGATCTCTGCTCTTTTCATTTTTCTACTCAAGTGTCTGAGTGACGTGCCAGATAAACTATCCTTTTTTTCAGGCTCTGGTCAGTATCAGGCCTGTGTTAAAATCAGTTTCTCCCCCTTGAAGTCTTAACTTTGTTCTTAAAGTTTTAGTCAGGCTCCGTTGAACCTATGCTTTCCATAGATATTAAGTGATTATCTTTGAAAGTTTTCTATTTTACTGATTTTTTTTCTTCTGCTCTATCAGCTTTGCAGTGTGACTCTCCTTATCTCTTACTTATTTCGGATAAGGCAGTTCTCAGTATTAGTTTGGTATTCTTTTTAGCAATTGTTTCAGACTAAAATGTTAATCAGGAAATTGTTGTTCCTTCTATCTGTCCTAACCCTTCTCATATGGAAGGGTTGCTACACAACTTACTCGTTGTGCGTGCTCTTACGTTTTATTTGCAGTCTTAAAGGTTTTTTGGCAGTCTTCTGCCTTGTTTGTTTGCTTTTCTGGGGGATGTAAAGGTCAGAAAGCTTTTGCTTCTTCTCTGGCTGAGACGTGTTATTCTTTTGGCATATGAGTCTGCTGGACAGCAGCCCCTTGAGAGAGCTACAGCTCATTTCTCCAGGGCGGTGTCTTCTGTTTGGGTATTCAAGAATGAGGCCCCTGTGGAGCTGATTTGTAAGGCTGCGACTTGGTCTTCTTTGCTTTCTTTTTCTAAATTCTATAAATTAATTTTGCCTCGGTTGAGGTTTCCTTGGGAGAAAGGTTCTGCAAACAGTGGTGCCTTCTGTTTAGGTAACCTATCTTGTCCCTCCCTAATCATCTGTGTCCTCTAGCTTGGGTATTGATTCCCAACAGGAATTGATGATCCGTGGACTCACCGTGTCATTAGAAAGAAAACAAAATTTATGTTTACCTGATAAATTTATTTCTTTCTTGACATGGTGAGTCCACGACCCGCCCTGTTAATTCAGACAGTTTTCTTTGTTTTTTAAACCTCAGGCACCTCTGCACCTTGTGTTATTGCCTTTCTCTCCTTTCCTTCGGTCGAATGACTGGGGATTTGTGGGTAGGGAAGTGATATTTAAAGGGTTATAAAACTTTTCTTTTGTAATTGATTTAACAATTACCAGCAGTTAGTTTAAACATCACACTTCTTAATCAGCTTTCTTTTATTTGTAAACAAAGCTTAATTTCCCATATAAATTATATTAATACATAAGCTAAAAATGTCTCTTACGACCGCCCATAATAGAAGGAAGGCTTTACAAATAATATATGCAAAGCTATCATCCAATCGTGCAGCAGAACTGTGTATCTTATTTAAATATTTATAAACGCCTTTATTTTCCAACATTTCTTGCGCATTGTACAGCTAATGCCATAGCCTCCATTTTTCTTAACCCATTGCCCCGCATGCTCACATAGCATAATCAATATTCTCGTCAGTCTAGGGGTTATACAAAAATTAAAAAATTGCTAGTCAGTCTAGACTCTGGGGGTTTGAAAAATACTTACCTAAATAGTTACAGATGATGCTACTCCGTGCGCTTCTGACTGCCTCCGCTGTGTCTTTTCATCTTCAGCCACTCCCACTGCAACGTCACCAGCCTTCATCAGCACCCGGCACTGTGTTGATGACGCACCGGCTATCACTGAAGGAGTGAAGTTAGTTTTGCCATCATTGTTCTACCTAGGTAGAACTCAGTTATTCGCTCAGCATAATGATGTCCAAGTGGGGTTTGGCAGAAAAAATAATTTCAGGAGCAAATTACAGGTAAACGCTAAAAAATGCCTAATACATGTAATTTGATTAATTAAACAACAGGATGTGATGCTTAGAAAAATGTAAAAACATTTTTTGGGTTTACTATCCCTTTAACAGCTTTGCTGTGGTGCTCTTTGCCGCCTCCTGATGGCCAGGAGTGGTATTCCCAACAGTAATTGATTATCCTGTGGACTCACCGTGTCAAAAAATAAATTGATCAGGTAAACATAAATTTTGTTTTTTTCTAGGCTTTCGCATGATTCAGAGGGGTTAGGTAGGGCACCTCAGCATGTACTGAGGTGTAGAGGTCCCAAGGTCTGTTATTTTGCTGTTTGCATTTAACTTATTTTTGCTCTGTGTGCAAAACTACTTAAAGTGACAGTAGTTTTTCTGTAAATGTTTTTTTTTTAAATATATATTTGGGGAACTTTTATTGTAGCTATTATGGACATGGAACAGGTTTCTTGTGACAAATGTTTATTATGCCTGGAGACACAATGATTTGCCTATGCAATTCTGTGCTGCTTTGCAATGTAAAGATAAATTGTTGCCATCTGAATCCAATAAAGTCTCTCAGGATGATGCTGTTCAGGTAATGCCACAGCTTTCTCGTCAAACATCCCAAGCCTCACTGGCGTCACATGCAGCGCCTTGCGGTTCTTCTCATCCTTCTGGAGGAGTATATTTGCCTGCAGATTTTGTTGCACAGATATCTTCGGCGGTATCTGTGGCATTATCTGCTTTTCCTGTCTTGGGAAAACGCAAGGGGAAAACTAAACATTTATCGGATAATAAGGTGTCTGTTTCAGTTGCTGCTATGCAGGTTGACTTTCCTCATAACCCTGAGGAGGATGTTTCTGGGGGGTAAAATTTCAGATTCTGATGGTGTAAATCCTTTGTCTGAGGTTGAGGAGGTTCACTTCAGGTTTAAGCTTGAACACCTTTGTGTATTGTTAAAAGAGGTATTGGCTACTTAGGACGACTCTGACTCTCCTGTCATAGTTAACCCTAAGAAATCTAGTAAGCTTAATAAATTTTATGATGTTCCTTCCTCAGTGGATGTGTTTCCTGTTCCAGACTGTGTGACGGAGATTATTTCACAGGAATGGGAGAAGCTAGGGATACTTTTCTCCCCGTTCTTTAATCTTTAAAAAGATGTTTCCTGTTGCTGACTCCATTAAAGATTCATTGCTCACGGTGCCTAAAGTAGAAGGGGCTATTTCTCCTTTGGCTAAGAGAACTACTATTCCTATAGAAGGTAGTTGCTCTTTCCATCTAAAGGAGAGGAGAGTCCACGGCTTCATTCATTTCTATTGGGAATTAAGAACCTGGCCACCAAGAGGAGGCAAAGACACCCCAGCCAAAGACTTAAATACCCCCCCCCCCCACGTCCCTCATCCCCCAGTCATTCTTTGGCTTTTGCCATATCCATTCCGCCTGAGGGCAGATTCCTCTTGTCAAACGTGTCTTCAAGACCAGAGAAGAGAGAGGCCTTTCTAGAGTGTATGAGAGATCTCGCCTCTCTTGGGGGTTATCGTACCAGTACCCCTAGCAGAAAGGGGTCTAGGGTACTATTCCAAGCTTTTTGTGGTTCCAAAGAAGGAGGGCACGTTCTGCCCTATTCTGGTCCTAAAGTGTTTAAACAAGTTTGAGTGTTCCATCGTTCAAAATGGAAACAATCAGATCTATTCTGCCCCTAGTTCAAGAGGGACAGTTCATGACAACTGTAGACTTGTAGGACGCTTACCTTCAGGTGCCAATTCACAGGGACCACTTTAGGTTCTTAAGATTTGCGTTTCTGGACCAACACATTCAGTTTGTGGCCCTTCCTTTTGGTCTGGCGATGAAGGTATACAGGATTCTGTCCTTTCTCCAAGATGGTTGGAGAAGGGACTTGACGCTAGTTCCTTAAAGGGACAGTCTACACCAGAATTGTTATTGTTTTAAAAGATAGATAATCCCTTTTTTACCCATTCCCCAGTTTTGCATAACCAACACAGTTATATTTATATATTTTTTACTTCTGTGATTATCTTGTATCTGAGCCTCTGCAAACTGCCCCTTTTTCAGTTCTTTTGACAGACTTGCAGTTTAGCCAATCAGTGATAGCTCCCAGGTAACTTCACATGCATGAGCACAGTGTTATCTATATGAAATTCATGAACTAACACCCTCTAGTGGTGAAAAACCTGTTAAAATGCATTCTTAAGAGGCGGCCTTCAAGGTCTAAGAAATTAGCATATGAACCTCCTAGGTTAAGCTTTCAACTAAGAATACCAAGAGAACAAAGCAAAATTGGTGATAAAAGTAAATTGGAAAATTGTTTAAAATTACATGCCCTATCTGAATCATGAAAGTTTATTTTGGACTAGACTGTCCCTTTAAAGGGACAGATTTCGGCATTATCAGTTTTGTTGAATAGGAGACTTGCTGAGCTCCCTGACATCCACTTTTTTTGTTCAGGCTCTGTTTAGAATCAGGCCTGTCTTTAGACAGCCGGCTTCACCTTGGAGCTTAAATTTAGTCCTTAAGGTTTTGCAGAGGGTACAGTTTGAATCTATGCATTCATTGACATTAAGATTCTGTCCTGGAAGGTTCTCTTCCTGTTGGCTATTGCATCGGCACGCAGAGTAGCTGAACTAGCTGCCTTGCAATGTGATCCTCCTTATCTGGTGTTTCATGCGGATAAGGTTGTACTTCACACTGGGTTGGGGTTTCTCCCCAAGGTCGTGCCTAACCGTAACATCAATCAGGAAATAGTTGTTCCTTCTTTGTGTCCTAACCCTTCTTCTTCAAAGGAGAGGTTACTTCATAACTTGGATGTGGTTCGTGCCTTGAAGTTCTATCTTCAGGCTACAAAGGGTTTCAGACAGTCTTCATCTCTTTTTGTGGTGTATTCTGGGAAGCGCAAGGGGCAAAGGAAAGGGCCTCTTCTACTTCTTTGTCTTTTTGGTTGAGGAGTTTGATTTGCTTGGCTTATGAGACAGCGGGACATAAACCTCCTCAGAGGATCACTGCTCATTCAACTAGAGCTGTGGCTTTGTCTTGGGCCTTCAAGAATGAGGCCTCTATGGAGCAAATTTGTAAGGCGGCTCCCTGGTCCTCCTCACACACTTTTACAAAGTTTTACAAATTTGACGTTTTTGCTTCTGTGGAAGTTGTTTTTTGGAGAAAGGTTTTGCAGGCTGTGGTGCCCTCAGATTACGGTCCGCCTTTTTACCCTCCTGGTTTCATTCAGTGTCCTCTAGAGCTTGGGTATATGTTCCGACTAGTAATGAATGAAGCCATGGACTCTCCCCCCCTTTAGATGGAAAACATAAATTATGCTTACCTGATAATTTAATTTCCATTGAGGGGAGGAGAGTCCACGGCTCCCGCCTGTATCTCCGTAGGGCGAACCTAAATTGAATCATCTTCTGGCACCTTTTATACCATGATATTTCTCCTACTGTTCCTGGTTCCCTCGGCACAATGACGGGATGAGGGGAGTGGGGGAGGTATTTAAGCCTTTGGCTGGGGTGTCTTTGCCTCCTCCTGGTGGCCAGGATCTTAATTCCCAATAGTAATGAATGAAGCCGTGGACTCTCCTCCCCTCGATGGAAATTAAATTATCAGGTAAGCATAATTTATGTTTTTAAGAATCCAATGGATAAGAAGCTGGAGGCCTATTTGAAAATGATGTATGTTCATCAGGGTCTTCAATGGCAACCTGCAGTTTGTATTGCCACATTAACTAGTGCAGCATCTTATTGGTGCAATGCTTTGTCTGATTCTATTTCAGAGAAGACTCCGCTGGAGGAAATCCTAGATAGGATTAGGGCTCTTAAACTGGCCAATTCCTTTATTTCTGATCATAACATGCAGGTTATTAGATTGGGGGCCAAGATGTCTGACTTTTCTGTCTTGGCCCGTAGGGCTTTTTGTCTTAAATCTTGGTCAGCTGATGTTTCCTCCAAGTCTAAGCTTTTGGCGCTCTCTTACAAGGTTAAGACCTTGTTTGGACCTGGTCTAGCAGAAATAATATCTGATATTACAGGTAAAAAAGGATATTTTCTACCGCAAGACAAGAAGAATAGACCTAAAGGATGTCAGAGTAATTTTTCGTTCCATTCGCAGCTTCAAGGGTCAAACGTCTTCCACTTCCAAGCAGGAGCATTCCAAGTCTTCTTGGAAAACTAGCCAGTCTTGGAACAAGGGGAAACAATCAAACGCTCAGCTGAGTCTGTCAGCATGAAGGGTCGGCCCCCGGTCCAGGATCGGATAAAGTGGGGGGCAGACTTTCCCTGTTTTATCAGGCTTGGTTACAAGATGTCCCAGATCCTTGGGCTGTGGGCATAGTTTTTCAGGGTTACAAGATCGAATTCAAATCACTCCCTCCCAGATTATCAAGATTATCTGCAAATCAGGGAAAAAGGGAGGCATTCTTGAACTACGTTCAGAATCTTTCTTCTCTGGGAGTGATTGTTCCAGTAAAGGAACAGGTTCTAGGTTTTTATTCAAATCTGTTTGTGGTTCCCAAAGAAGAGGGAACTTTACAACCCATTTTAGACCTAAAGTGTCTCAACAAGTTTCTCAGGGTGCCGTCCTTCAAAATGGAGACCATTTGGTCCATTCTTCCTTTTGTTCAAGAGTGTCTGTTCATGACTACCATAGACCTGAAGGACGCATATCTTCATGTTCCCATAAACAGGGATTATCACAAATTCATAAGATTTGCTTTTCTAGACAAACACTTTCAGTTTGTGACTCTTCCGTTTAGTCTTGCCACAGCTCCCAGCATTTTTTTGAAGGTTCTGGGGGCTCTTTTGGCAGTGATCAGGTCTCTGTGAATTGCAGTTGCGCCATACTTGGACGACATCTTGGTACAGGAGCCATCTTTTCAACAAGCGAGCTCTCATACAGAGATCTTGTTGTCTTTTCTACGTTCCCACTGATGGAATTTGAATCTGAGCAGAGTTTTGTACATTACACCTCAAGGATAAACTTTGATATCTTTAGCTTATCTTAGCGCCCTCTAATTTTTTATTCTATATTCTTTTTGTAATAACCCACACATTTTGGAGGAAGGTGTGTTTTTAGAAGGGTCTGATATATTTTCTGGCCAGCGCAGTACTAGTATACATTTCTAAATCTGGGAAAGAGTTCCCTTGTTCCGTTTACAAGGGTAATGTTCCTAGGGACTATAATATATTCTCTATCTATGAAAATTTTTCTGACGGAGGTCAGAAAATCCAAAATTCTTTCCTCTTGTCTCTCTCTTCAGTCTACTGTTCGGCCATCAGTAGCTCAATGTATGGAGGTAATTGGTCTGATGGTTGCTTCCATGGACATCATTCCCTTTGCTCGATTCCATTTGAGAGCTCTGCAGTTATGCATGCTCAGACAATGGAACGGAGACCATTCAGATTTGTCTCAGAGGATAGATCTAGACCAGTCGACCCGAGACTCTCTCCCGTGGTGGTTTTCTCAGGAGCATCTGTCTCAGGGCACATGCTTCCGGAGACCTTCCTGGGTGATTGTAATCACGGATGCCAGCCTGATAGTCTGGGGAGCAGTCTGGGACTTGTTAAGGGCCCAGGGACTATGGACTTGGGAGGAGTCTGCTCTCCCCATAAACATCCCGGTGTCACATTTCTGCTGTTCCTTTAAATTTCTTTCCTTACCTGGCTGCAGTTTTCCTAATAAATAGCACCTCATCTATACAGGAAGTGCTTGGATATCATTACTGCTACCTAGCTTTGCCTGTGTCTTTTCTCAGAGAACCTTACTGCCTGTGTTTAAACTGGTATCTTTTTTTTCTTCTGCAGTTTTTCAGGAGAAACCATTCTTGCAGTTTATTCCATTTCCATGCATGCATAATTCTATCTGCCTAAAGTCCTGTTGGAAACTACTTTCTCAGTGAGTACATTTTAAAGTTTATTTGCAGTTTGCTTTTTTTATTACAAACAGTCGGATCTACTTTCTACTCTAGCGGATTGATCTACCTTCAGTGTTTTCTTCCTCACTCTCTCTAAGGTAATCCCTTGCCATCCTGCTTATTTAGAATATCCTGCCTGTTTAAAGTTCAATTTCCTGATTGATCTAACTGTAAGCTTTGTGGACATTATTTCATTTTTATTTTTTTCTGCCACCCTGGACTTATACTCCATCAGTTTGTCCTGCATATACTTGTACCTTTGCCGGGACTTAATTCTCTTAATTCAAATTGTTTGTCTCCTATTTTTGTATTTATATCAGTTCCATTATCTTAGACTGCCTTGTCTGCAGCTCTTATTCTTTGTTGGGCTTTTTTTTTCATAAGTAAAACTTGACTATATAAATTGCAGGTCTGTTTCTGAGTTTTTCTTACCGTAGAACCTCATTTCCTTACCTGCATACATTCATTACTTAAAGGTTATCTATGTATTCAAGACCATCTTTACTAGTAACTAGTAGAACAAGTTATTTTCTAGTAGGATTGTGATACCCGGTTTATCAGATTCCAGTCGGACAACATCACCTCAGTGGCTTACATCAAACACCAGGGAAGAGTTCCTTGGCCATGGAGGAAGTGGCTTGGATAATTCAGTGGGTGGAAGCTCACAATTGTTGTCTATCTGCCATCTACATTCCAGGAGTGGACAACTGGGAAGCAGATTTCCTGAGCAGACAGACATTTCATCCTGGAGAGTGTGCTCTCCATCCGGAGGTGTTCTCCAGGTTAACCCTCAAATGGGGGGTACTGGAGTTGGATCTGATGGCATCTCGGCAGAACGCCAAGCTTCCAAGGTACGGTTCAAGGTCAAGAGATCCGCAGGCAGTTCTAATAGAACTCGGGTGGTTCCTTTGGTGTTTGGTCTAGCTTATCTGTTTCCTCCGTTTGCTCTCCTTCCACGAGTCATTGCTCGTATCAAACAGGAGAGAGAATCAATAATTCTTATAGCTCCTGCGTTACCTTGCATGATCTGGTTTTCAGATCTAGTGATGATGTCATTTCTGCCTCCTTGGAGTTTTCCTCTGAGGAAGGACCTTCTAACTCAGGATCCATTCCTCCATCCAAATCTCGTTTCTCTGAAGCTGGCTGCTTGGAGATTGAACGCTTAGTTCTGTCTAAGCGTGGTTTTTCTGAGTCGGTCATTAAGACTATGATCCAGGCTCGCAAGCCTGTTACTCGTAAAATTTCCTATAAGGTATGGCGTAAATACCTTTATTAGTGTGAATCTAAGGGCTACTCTTTGAGTAGGGTCAGGATTCCTAGAATTTATTTTTTCCAGGAAGGTCTGGAGAGAGGGTTATCAGTCAGTACTCTGAAAGGTCATATTTCTGCTTTATCTATTTTGTTACATAAGCGTCTGGCGGTTGTGCCAGATGTTCAATCCTTTTGTCAGGACTTGGTCAGAATCAGGCCTGTGTTTAAATCTGTTACTCCTCCTTGTAGCCTTAACCTTGTTCTTAAAGTTTTGCAGCAGGCTCCATTTCAGCCAATGCATTCTATAGATTTTAAGTTGCTATCTTGGAAGGTTTTGCTATCTCTTCTGCTCAGAGAGTTTTGGAACTCTCAGCTTTGCAGTGTGTTTCACTTTATCTTTCATGCAGATAAGGCAGTTCTTCGTACTGAAATGGGGTTTCTCCCTAAAGTGGTTGCGGATAGAAATAGTAATCAGGAAATTGTTTTTCATTCTCTCTGTCTCAATCTTTCTTCTCGTAAGGAGCGTCTGTTGCACAACTTAGATGCTGTGCATGCTCTTAAATTCTAAGGATTTTCGCCAGTCTTCTGCCATTTTTGTTTCTCGGGTAAGCGTAAAGATCAGAAGGCTACTGCTACTTCTCTTTCTTTCTGGTTAAGAAGTATGATTCGTTTTGCTTATGAGACTGCTGGACAGCAGCCTCCTGAGAGAATTATGTCTCATTCCACGAGGGCTGTCTCGTCTTCTTGGGCTTTTAAAAATGAAGCTTATGTGTAACAGATTTGCAAGGCTGCAACTTGGTCCTCTCTGCACATTTTTTCCAAATTTTATACATTTGATACTCTTGCCTCAGCTGAGGCTTCTTTTGGGAGAAAAGTTCAAGCGGTGGTGCCTTCTGTTTAGGTCTGCCTGTCTTGCTTTCCCTCCCTATTCATTACGTGTCCTCTAGCTTGGGTATTGGTTCCCACTAGTAATTGAATGATGTTATGGACTCTCCATATCTTAGGAAAGAAAACAAAATTTATGCTTACCTGTTAAATTTCTTTCTTTCCGGATATGGGAGAGTCCACAACCCCACCCTTTATTTAGACAATGTTTTTTTGACTAAACCTCAGGCACCTCTACACCTTTGTGTTATTCCTTTTTTCCTTTCCTTTCGGTCGAATGACTGGGGATTATGGGTAGGGGAGTGATACTTAACAGCTTTGTTGTGGTGCTCTTTGCCTCCTCCTGCTGGCCAGGAGTGATATTCCCACTAGTAATTGATGACGTTGTGGACTCTCCATAGCCGGAAAAAAAATAAATGTATCAGGTAAGCATACATTTTGTTTTTACTACTATTATCTCATTTGCTTTGTACTCTTGGTATCCATTGTTAAAAAGCATACTTAGGTAGACTCAGGAGCAATGCACTACCGTGAGCTAGCTGCTTGTCATTGGCGCACCCAGTGTGTCCACCTAGCTCCTAGTAGAGCATTGCTGTCCTTCAACAAAGGATAGCAAGAGAATTAAGTTAATATGATAAAATAAGTAAATCTGAAAATTGTATGCTCTAGCTGAATCATAAAAGAAAAAATGGGATTGATGTCCCTTTAAGGTCTATTTCTCAACTCTATCTTTATTTTATAACATTTTTGCTTTAAAGTAGATATTTCTCCAGACACAAATTCAGTTTTGAGAACTACAAAACCAAGAATGTGATATCTTCTAAACGGAAAAAATGCCAAAATTAATCTGACAGAAACCTCGGGGGGGGGGGGGGGGGGGAGCATGACATTGTGAATGGATTATTGGAATTAATTTGCAATCTTGCTATATAATTAAAAACAAATCCTTATTGCAGGATCAATAACCTTTGGATTATAATGTACCTTATTTGAACAAAAATCCTATTTAAATAAAAAAAAATCAGATTTAAAAAAATAAATAAAAAATCATAAATTTTTATCCACCCTGTAGGGACATAAAAGTACCAAAAGGAAATGCTCTAACGTGTTACAGCTTGTTATTATTGCACTGTTGCTTGCATATAACTGTTTTAATCTTTGTGTTTAACCCCTTTTGCAGGGGTTAAAGTCAGCTCCAAAGTACCAATGCACTACTGGGAGCTAGTTAAACACATCCGATCAGCTAATGATAGGAGGCCTATTTGTGTAGCCGCCAATCAGCGGCTAGCTCCCAATAGTTCATTCTTGCCCTTGAGCCCATCTGGGTATGCTCCTAAACAAAGGATACCAACACAACAAAGTAAATGTGATAATAGAAGTACGTTTGCATGTTCTATGTGAGTAATGAAAGCTTAATGTCTATGCTTCTTCCATAAGGGGCACTAAGTGATGGTTTTGTCTTTGTCCTACAGCTTTATTATTAGAAGCCCAGTCAACACCTTTTCAAATCACCCCTTCAACCATGGCGAGTATTGTGAAGGGCCTGTACACTCTGAGACCAGGTGAATATATTCTTCTGTCTGCTTAGTTGTCACGCTGTCACACTGTCTGTGACACTAGTTTTGTACTCCAGAGATCCCCTCTAATCCGGTTTAAAACAAGGTGATAAAAGCTATATTTTAAGTTGCAGTGGAGTTTAGTAGGGAGGTCATATTAAATTGTATTCTATAAAGATAGCAGTAGATTATGTAGATATGAAGGTCCACACTTGCTCAGATGCTACATACATGACATTCAGAAAATGTACAGAATGTGCCGGACACAAGGCACAAGGGTAGATTACAGTATTAGTAGAAGATGCTTTGTACAGATGAATGTGTTAATGGGCAACATAACTAAAGAGATACCATTATTGACCAGTAAGATGTGTGCAGAAATGTGTTTTTCTTTCCTTTGACATGGAGAGTCCACAACATCATTCAAATTACTAGTCAGATATTCAACACCTGGCCAGCAGGAGAAGACAAAGAGCACCCCAGCAAAGCTGTTAAGTGTAACTGCCTTACCCATAACCCCCAGTCATTCTCTTTGCCTCTGTCAATGGAGATTGTGCGAAGTTAGTGTCTGAAAAATGTAGTCCTTTTATGGGTTCTTTTCCCTGCAAGTAAGGATTGGGATCTAGCTGTGTCGACGTCAATCTCTTGAGTAATAGTAGTGGTGGCTTTTAGCAGTTAAAAGGTGGCGAGGCAGTCCTTGCTTTACTTTTAACACTTTGCTACCCTTCCTACAGGTCCATGACAGGGAGTGGATCAGCATCTCTTATGCAAGGATCTAAGGTAAGTGCCTTTGCCTTCTAGGTAATGAAGGACAGCAGCACTTATGAGGTTAATCCTCCTTCTAGATCCCTTTTGTTGTTCGGTACAAAGATAATAATCTTTGATTAATATAAGGATTCATATGGGCACATTTTTTATTGGTACACTTTATTATGGGATACATTTATTCCTAACTTGGCAGTATGAGAATGAAGACACAGAGTTCTCTCAATGGGCTGGGATGAATTTGCCTAGAGATATGTTAGACTTGGGCTGTTATGCTGGTGAGCCATAATACTTTTATGCGGTTTGCTCTGTTAGACGTTAATCCTGTTTTTTTTTGTTTTTTTTTTTTGTAACAAGCTGTAAATTTCAAATGGCGCCTTTTTTCCTCTGCAGGGAAATATTGTGCACTTTAATTCTAGTCAGGTCACGTGACACCCGTTCTTTCGGTTTAGCGGAGTGGTGCCATTGCGACCGGACTAATACGCAGTACAGTTCAGCTTTTCAAGTGGAGGCTGTTTTTTTGGTAGCTTCTATCAGATTGTATTACTGAGCAAGTCAGACTCCATTCCTGTTGCTAGTGGGGTATTATCTTGACTGTATTTTTTTTATCTAAAAGTTTTGTTTATTTCCTCAAGAGGTCTAAGTGGCTCACTGGAATAATCCACATTATAGTACAGACAACTACACAAAGTGTGGTGCCTGATTCTTTATAGGTCCTTACTTAAATTAGTTTTAATCTTTTAATAAAATTTTAAAAGCATTTTTCATTCTGCCTTGTTTACTTGTGGAAATTATTAGCTATGGACTTAGAACAGGATCAGTCCAACTCCATGGATACATGTTTACTTTGTTTAGAAGCCCAAATTGATTTGCCTATGCAATTTTGTTCTTCTTGTTGAGCTAAGACTTTAAAATTAAAAGACAGATGACTCCTTTCTCAGCCTAATGTCTCTCAGGATAATGTTGTGCGTGACATACCTCCGCTTTCTCCTCAAACGTCCCAAGCCTTAGTTGTTTCTCATACTGTGCCTTCTGTGTCTTCTCATCCACCTGGGGGTGTTTGTCTATTGGGGTTTTTTGCAGCTAAAGTTTCGCAGTATCAGTGGCTTTGTCAGCTTTCCCTTTATTGGGTAAGCGAAAGAGAAAATCTAAACACTTGCCTAATGCTAAGGTTTCTGATTCTAGGACTGCAGGACTCTTACTTAGCTGTCTGATGATGATACTTCAGTAGCTTCTGAAAGTGAGATCTCAGACTCTGACACTTTAGCAGAAAAATCGTCAGAATCTGAAGAAGTTAATTTTAGATTTAAGTTTGAGCACCTCTGATTACTTTTGAAGGAGGTTGTAGCTACTTTGGACGACTCTTAACCGGCGGTTGCTGTCAACCCCACAGAGTATATGATTCCCCATCTTCTGAGGAGGTTTTTCCTGTACCAAGGAAGATGTCTGAAATTATTGGTCAGGAATGGAACAAACCTGGGGTTCCTTTTTTCCCTTCCCCTGTTTTTAAGAAGATGTTTCCTGTGGCTGACTCTATTCGGGACTCATGGCACACTGTTCCAAAAGTAGAAGGAGCTATTTCTACTCTTGCTAAGAGAACTACCATTCCTAAAGAGGATAGTTGTTCTTTTAAGGACCCAATGAACAAGAAGCTAGATGCTTACTTAAAAAAGATGTATGTCCATCAAGGATTGCAGTGGCAACCAGCAGCGAGTATTGCTACGGATGCAGGAGCTGCATCTTATTGGGGAGATACATTATCTGATCTTATTACAGAGGAAACTACAGTAGAGGAGATCCAAGATAGGATAAAAGCTCTTAAATTGGCCAATACTTTTATCTGTGATGCCAATATGCAGATAATTCGTCTGGGAGCTAAGATGTCTAGCTTCACGGTTCTAGCTTGCAGGACTCTGTGGTTAAAATATTGGTCGGCCGATGTCTCTTCTAAGGCCAAGCTTTTGGCTTTACCTTACAAGGGAAAAACTTTTTGGACCTGGTCTGGCAGAGATCATTTCAGAGATTACTGGTGGAAAGGGATCTTTCCTACCTCAGGACAAGAAGAACAGACCTAGAGGTTATCAAACTTCTAATTTGTGTTCCTTTCGTAACATTAAGGGACAAAAGTCCTCCTCTTCCTCATCTAAACCAGATCAAACCAGATCTTCTTGGAAATCCAATCAGCCCTGTAATAAGGGAAAACAAAACAAAAAGCCTTCTGCTGACTCTAAATCAGCATGAAGGTTCCGCCCCAGATTCCTGTGGGGGGCAGGCTTTCTCTTTTTAGTCAAGCCTGGATACGCAATGTCCCAGACCCTTGGGCGGTGGACATAGTATATCAGTGTTACAGAATAGGATTCAAGTCTTGCCCTCCAAGGGGCAGATTTTTCCTGTCAAGACTATCCTCAAACCAAATAAAGACGCAAGCCTTCTTAAACTGTGTAAAAGACCTATACTCTCTAGGAGTTATTGTTCCTGTCCCTGTAGCAGAGCAGGGTCTAGGATTCTACATAAATCTGTATGTGGTTTCCAAAATGGAGGGAACTTTTCTTCCTAATGGGAAAGAGTCCACAGCCGCATTCATTACTTATGGGAAATAAGAACCTGGCCACCAGGCAAAGACCCACCAGCCAAAAGGCATAAATACTCCTCCCACTTCCCCTATCCCCCAGTCATTCTTTCTCTTTTGTCCCAGGAGGGTAGCAGAGATGTGTCAGAAGTTTTCTTTAAAATTATTTTATTTTTATTTTCATATGTCTCTTATGGAGGGTGCAACCATTCGAAATGGGACAGGAGTTTTAAGTAGTCCTGTCAGTCCCTAGAGGAGGGCCTGGGTGAATGTGAGAGTGCGGAGATGAAGTGGGAGCTTTCCCTGTGACACCATCCCGACTCTTATTCACAACTCCGTTTTCAGCACTTGGCGTTGCCGAACTTCGTTTTCGCTACATGCTGTCTTCTCTCAAGTCCATGACGGAGGCAATGCTCGCTGAGGCACCTTTTGCTCCGATCTGGGAATCACGGGATAATTCTTCCTTAGGGTGGATAGTGAACGGGTAAGAGTTTATTTTTATCATGTTTCTTATGTGATTCAACCTTCTTGTGTATGTGCATAGGGGCTCTGTGGCTGAGACACATGCCTATGTGGCACATATTAGCTTGCTCTTTCGGTTGTGGTTTACACGGCCTGGAACTATACCTTCTGGTTATGACTATTTTATTCAGACTTGCTTAACTTTTTTTGTGGGCCTGGGTTTTGCCGCCCTTTAGGGGAGCACTTTTTGGAATTTTGTGGGGCATCTGGTGGCCGGGCGCGTTTCTACTCTTAGGTGGGGCTTCTTCCCCTTCTGCATTCCTGACTGTGTGGCGACGGTGGAAAGAGTCTGCTCCTCTGAGGTCTGGTCATAGGAGGTGGTGAGTGCTCCCAGCCATTGATGTTGGGTGCCAGTCGCTTTTTTCCAATATCTGTTTTCTCTTGTACAGTCTTAAGCCATGGAGGTTTCCAATGCCGGGATTATTTTTATATCCGATTCCAAATCCTCCTCGGATGAGGATTGTAATTCTGAGAGGCCCTCGGATGAGGACCGTAATTTGGCCCTGTTGTCGCAAGTCTGCCAATCTTGTCTCTCATGCCTGGATAGTTTACCAGGTCCCTCGGGCTTGGGGGACCCTGGGCCTTCTGAGCCATCGGCCTCTGGGTGTTCTCCTCGGGAGGTGCCTTCCCACTCGCATACTCCTTTTACTTTTGAGGTCCCCAATGTTACTGATCTCTCCGCACAGGGTGGATTGTTTCCCCCGGAGTTGGCCGGGCATTTGCATTTTAATATCTTAATGGCGCTCGTTCAATTGCAGGACCCTGAAGTTTCCTTGCATTTATGTGCCTGTCTGTCTATTCTGGGCGTTCAGACCGTGAATGGCACTATAATATTCCCCCCGGGGGTGTTTGTTCCCCCTTGCTGCTGTTTTCGATTGTGCAGCTGCGTGTCCTATTAAGACGAACTTTTGATTTATTTGGGGGATCATTCCCTTTATGGTTTGTATTGGTTCTCACAAGGTTCTTCGAGATAGGCTAGTGGGGATGTGTCTCTCCCCTGTCGGTCTACTGTGAGCTTTCTCAGTCTTTTTTTCTTGAGGTTACGGTTTCCGTTTGGCAGTTCCTGCGGAAACATAATTCCTTCTGGGCAGATGCCTGCGGGTGCCTTTGTTTTTTCCTTTATCCGGTTCGGATTACTTTTCTTTCTGTTTCCCTATGGGGATTCTGGGATTGCTTGATTCAAGTTCTTCTACGGAAGTTCTCAGATTTTTTCAGAAGTTTTGAGTGTGACTTGTTACTTGTGAGTGACGCATGTTGGGACTGGCTGGTACGGCGGGACCTACTGCTTGTTCAGCTATTTGTTTTTTAAAATGAAAACCCCCCCCACTATTCTTCTGGACCTTTGGGTCTGGATGTCGGAAGCGCTTGGACTGATCTGTGTCAGTCCGCACCCGACCTCGCTACCAGTGGTGTCCCACCGTGTCCCTTCGCGTCCCTGATCTGAGGGGTGGGGTCCTTACTTATGGAGCGGTTATGCCCTTTTCAGCTACTGTTGATGGTTCTCCTTGAGTCTTTGCCATCATGTAGTTTAGGCTATTGTGCGGAGGGGGCTAATGTCCTTTACCTCCGACCCCTGGGAGCTTTTAGGCTCTGATTGGCTTTTGGATATCACTGGCGTCCTGGTGGTCTATCGCCCCTTGGGGGTTTGGGCCCGTGATGGGCTCGGTCGGTGCTACTGGTTAAGGGTTTTTCCCTTATGGACTTGTGCTGCGGGTGTCGTTCGCAGTATCTATTGTGTCATCTTGGATTTGCTTTGAGGTTTCTTTTCCTCATTGAGATAGCCTACCTCTGGTCGGCTTGGGGCCTGTTGCCTTGGGTGTTGACATATGGAAGTCTGGTTTCCTCCTTTTATGATTCCATCATGGATCTCAGGGGAGTGTCTAGTGTTGGAGCAGTCTAGCTCTTTGTCCTATCTGTATCTTCCTGTTATGCCCCTAGGATTGGGGTTGGGTCAGGACGGGTCCTATTGTCTCCCTTTTAAGGAGTCTAGGGTAATTTCGGTTTGATACCTCGGTGAAGGATGGGCTCTGGGCTTTCTTGTAAGGGGGTTCCTTTTCCCATTCCTCTTTCGCATCTAGGACTAATTCTAGCACGGTTTGTCATCTGTCCCCGTTGTCTCTGCCATCTGCAGACTTGTTCACGGCGCATGGGTTAGACTTGTTCACGGCGCATGGGTTAGACTTGTTCACGGCGCATGGGTTAGACTTGTTGGTCGCCTTGTTGCTTGTGTTAAGGTGGCTTGGGCGTTTGCTCTCAGTCTTGGTCTTTTTGTTGGGTTCTGAGAGGTCTAGTTTCCTTTCGGTCCTAGGATTTGCGCTGTTCACTCAACACTTTGGGCGTTCTGTGCCTGTGCAATCATTTTGTTGATTAGTTGGGTGTCCTAGGGACACGTGCTCCCTGTCTTGCGGTCTTTCCTGAGGGACTCTTGTCTCTCTTATATCAATGCAGAGTAAGCGGAAGCTTTACTGTTGGGAAACAGCTGCAGTCATTTTTCTTTGTCTGCTGGTAAGCTATTGAGCCCAGGTGGCTTGGTGGTTAGCTTGCCTGTCTAGCAGGTTTCAGTCCCTGAGTTTTTACTTGGCTGTGATTATTTGCTATTTTCTGTCTGTTTCCTGCAGGCTTGCCCTTAGGGGTTGTGTTCTCAGGTTTCAGGTTTTTTTTCCTGGGATCTGGTCGCTTTTCTCAAGCATGCTGGGTGGTTCTTCCCTTACGTTTGTGTAAGGGATGGTTTCTATTGGTCAACTAATTTGACCTACGGTTAGTTTTACTACCCAGCTTGCGGAGGGTTGCTGTTGTCTACAGGGCAACTGTTGTTCCTTGAACGCTAGCATGCACGTTGAGGTTCCTTGTGAGGTGTTTTTTCGGAACCCTTGGGGGCAGTTGGATCCTTAGGATCTCCTTGCTCAAGAAGTTGATTTAGGAAGGATGTTCCGCTATTCTGCAGTTTATAGTGGCTTAGTGTTGGTCTGCGCTGTTTCAGTTGCGCAGGAGCGGGATGTTTTGTATCAGTTTTTGGATGGGGGCTCTTCTCTGGTTTTTATCATCTTTTTTCTGTCTCTCTCCTTGAGTTTTTCTCTGGCTACGGAAATTTTTCCTTGCTGAGACGTCCTAAGTTTCTTGTGGTCTGGGGTGTGGGACTCAGTCTGTTTTCACCTGCTCTCTGGGGTGAGGGGTTTTCCTTCACGCCCTTGTTTATTTGGTGACGTATGTCCCTGTTGTCTTGCTGTTTTGGAGTTTGCTGGTTTTGAGATTCGTTTGTTTCTCTCTGGTCCCTTCCGGACTTTTCATATAGTCTGTGCAGGCGTAGCCTACTGAGTGGCTTAGGGTTGTCTCCTTGGCACCCTGGGCAGTGTTCCTCCTTCTGTCTTGTATCTTCCCTTTGGGAATTTTTAGTCGGGGTCCCTCACTTGATTAAGGGGCCGTGGCAGGGTTGGTTCCCCTGTCAGATGCTGTCCTGGAGGTGGGTGCTCTTGGTGGGCCCACTCGTGGTTCTATCTAGGTTCTTTGGACTGTTGGTAGATTTGTGTCTCTGGGACCACTTTTTGCAAAATGTTTTTCGTTCCCTGTTTCGGACGAATTGGGACTTTGTGTTTCTTGGAAATCTGTTTTTAGGTGGGTGCCTTTATTGGTCCGCCTCTTACCCTCCCGTTTTGGCATTCTATGTCCTCTTTGGCTTGGGTACAAATTTTCCATAAGTAATGAATGCGGCTGTGGACTCTTTCCCATTAGGAAGAAAAACATAAATTATGCTTACCTGATAGTTTCCTTTTCTTCCGTGGGAAAGAGTCCACAGCCCCCTGCCCGTTTTTTGAGGCGTTGTTGTTTTTATCTTCTGGCACCCTTTCACCTTGATGCTTCTTTCATTGTTCCTTGTTCCTCGGTTGAATGACTGGGGGATAGGGGAAGTGGGAGGAGTATTTATGCCTTTTGGCTCGTGGGTCTTTCCCTCCTCCTGGTGGCCAGGTTCTTATTTCCCATAAGTAATGAATGCGGCTGTGGACTCTTTCCCACGGAAGAAAAGAAAATTATCAGGTAAGCATAATTTTATATTTTTCGGGCCATTTTAGACTTCAAGTGTCTAAACAAATTCCTCAGGGTTCCATTCTCCCTGTAATACAGGAAGGTCAGTTTATTACGACCATAGACCTGAAGGACGCATACCTTCATGTTCCCATAAACAGGGAACACCATCAGTATCTGAGGTTTGCTTTTCTAGACAAACACTTTCAATGTGTTGCACTTCCATTTGGTCTGGCCACGGCTCACAGAATATTCACATAGTTTCTGGGGGCACTATTGGCTGTGATCAGATCCCAGGAAATTGCTGTGGCGCCGTATCTGGACGACATCTTGGTTCAGGCGTCATCTTTTCAACTAGCCCAATCTCATACAGAGATGTTGTTGTCTTTTCTACGTTCCCATGGGTGGAAGATGAAAATGGAAAAGCGTTCTCTTGTTCCATATACCAAAGTGTGTTTCCTAGAGACTATAATAGATTCCCTGTCCATGAAGATTTTTCTGATGGAGGTCAGAAAAGACAAGATTCTTGCTTCCTGCACTTCTCTCCAGTCTTCCTTTCGTCCACCTGTGGCCCAATGCATGGAGGTGATTGGACTGATGTTGGCATCCATGGACGACATTCCTTTTGCTCGGTTCCATCTACGACCGCTGCAGCTTTGTATGCTCTGTCAATGGAACGGAGATCATACGGATTTAACTCTAAGGATAAATCTACACCCTCTGACAAGAGACTCTCTCTCGTGGTGGGTGTTACAGGAACATCTGTCTCGGGGCACTTGCTTTTTGAGACCTTCCTGGGAAATTGTGAATATGGACGCCAGCCTGTCAGGCTGGGGTGCTGTTTGGGGCCCTCTAAAAGCTCAGAGCCTGTGGTCTCGGGAGGAGTCCTCTCTTCCCATAAACATCTTGGAATTGAGAGCTATCTTCAATGCCCTATTAGCGTGGCCTCAACTAACGTGGGTCTGGTTTATAAGATTTCAATCGGACAACATCACCTCAGTGGCTTAACCCTCGGGGGGGGGGGGGGGGTTTCCAGAGTTGGATCTGATGGTGTCCTGCTAAAAGCCAAGGTTCCAAAGTATGGTTCAAGGTCAAGAGATCCTCAGGCTGTTCTGATAGATGCTCTAGCGGTTCCTTGGAGGTTTTCTCTGGCTTATCTGTTTCCTCTGTTTGCTCTCCTTCCACGAGTCCTCACTTGTATCAAACATGAGAGAGCATCAGTGATTCTAATAGCTCCTGCATGGCCTTGCAATATCTGGTTCGCGGATCTGGTGAGGATGTCATCTCTACCTCCTTGGAGGTTACCTCTGAGGAAAGACCTTCTCCTTCAGGGTCCTTTTCACCATCCAAACCTAGATTCTCTGAAGCTAATTGCTTGGAGATTTAACGCCTAGTTCTGTCTATCTAAGCATGTTTTTTCTGACTGTCATTGAAACTATGATTCAGGCTCAAAAACTGGTTACTCACCAGATTTACCAGAAGATATGGCGTAAATATCTTTATTGGTGTGTCCTTTCTTCAGGATAGACTGGATAAGGGTTTTATCGGTCAGTTCTCTAACGGGTCAGATTTCAGCGTTATCTGTCCTTTTGCACAAACGTCTGGCAGATATACCAGATGTTGAAGAATTTGTACATGCCCTGGTTAGAATCAGGCCTGTGTTTAAACCTGTTGCTTCTCTATGGAGCCTTAATTTAGTTCTTAAAGTTTTACAGCAGGCTCTGTTCGAGCCTATGCATGTTGTTGATATAAAACTGTTATCCTGGAAGGTTTTGTTTCTCTTCTCTTTCAGCTCTGCAGTGTGATTCTCCTTACCTTATTTTTCATGCTGAAAAGGCGGTCCTTCGTACTAAATTGGGGTTTCTTCCTAAGGTAGTATCGGATTGAAACATTAATTAGGAAATTGTTGTTCCTTCTCTTTGTCCTAATCCTTCTTCTCAAAAGGAACGTCTCTTGCATAACTTGGATGTTGTGCGGGCTCTAAACTTTTACTTACAAGCTACTAAAGATTTTCGGCCATCTTCTTCCCTGTTTTCTCTGGTGGGCGTGGACTGGGAGGGGTTGTTTTTGGAGTCAATAGCGGCTCTGTTTAACTCGCATTCTATTTTGTTGAGATTGATATACAGGCATTTAGTGACATATACTGCACTCTCACATGCTAAGAGGGATTT
The DNA here is from genome assembly GCF_027579735.1 of Bombina bombina. NCBI lineage: Eukaryota > Metazoa > Chordata > Amphibia > Anura > Bombinatoridae > Bombina > Bombina bombina. The sequence goes on from NC_069507.1 coordinate 223,485,139, forward strand.
GATTTTTACCCACTACGCTTTTGAATGATACTATGAATTGTAGTTTAATTATGTATCCCGTTGCCATACAGATTTGGAGACTATACACACTTAAATTTTTGTTTTGAAGACAGGGATCTATCGCTACATTGTTGCGATCTTTAATACATTGTTATATAAGACACTAGTGATCAACATCCGGCTCTCATATATTTAGAGAGACTGATAAGCCCTCACTACGTATTATGTGAACTTTGAGACAATGTATGTTTGAATGGTGTTTTAAGCTATAGGGATTCAGTTAGAAATCAGCTGACTGGGTTCAATCTCAGCAGTACGCAGGCAGGAGGAGGCCTTTGAGCGCTTAGTCTGCTATGTATGAATGATTGCCAACACCCTTATCCCTATTAACTTCTATACTCCTGACAGCCCCTACCCAGGCCACACAGCCCCTTAGCTTTGTTTTTAATTAATGTTGGATTATATGCAATTATGACCAATTAGAAGTGGTAGTGATATACCCACACATATATATATATATATATATATATATATATATATATATATATATATATATATATATATATATATATACAACTTTTGGTAATATTGTTAGTCTGTATATAAGTTCAATAAAGTGTTAAGTCTTTTAAAGTTATTATGATATACTGCTTGGCTTAAATGCCACAAATCCTTTAATCCCCCTAACCCCTATTATTTTTCTCTGGAAAACGTAAGGGTCAGAAGGCTACTTCTACTACTCTGTTTCTATGGTTGAGAAGTTTGATTAGTTTGGCTTATGAGACTGCTGGACAGCAGCCTCCTGAGAGAATTATGGCTCATTTCACTAGGGCTGTGTCTTCATCTTGGGCTTTAAAAAATGATGCTTCTTTAGAACAGATTTGCAAGGTGGCAACATGGACCTCTCTGCATACTTTTTCCAAATTCTACAAATTTGAAACTTTTGCCTTGGCCGAGGCTTCTTTTGGGAGAAAGGTTCTTCAAGCGGTGGTGCCTTCTGTTTAGGTCCTCCTGCCTTTTTCTCCCTCCCTGTTCATTCCGTGTCCTTGAGTATTGGTTCCCACTAGTAATTGGAATGATGTAGTGGACTCTCCATGTCATAGGAAAGAAAACAAAATTTATGCTTACCTGATAAATTTCTTTTTGGACATGTAGAGTCCACGACCCTGCCCTCTTAATTATAATTCGGCAGTTTTTTGTGTAAACTTCAGGCATCTTTTCATCCTTGTGTTTCTTCCTTTTCCATTTCCTTTGGCTGAATGACTGGGGGTTATGGGTAAGGCAGTTGCACTTAACAGCTTTGCTGGGGTGCTCTTTGCCTCCTGCTGCTGGCCAGGAGTTGAAATATCCCACTAGTAATTGGAATAACGTCGCAGACTCTCCATGTCCGGAAATAAATTTATCAGGTAAGCATAAATTTTGGGTTTTTTTGTTTAGTTTTTTGTTTTTCTTCATAAATGGAAAGCGTCCACAGCTGCATTCATTACTTTTGGGAATTCAGAACCTGGCCACCAGGAGGAGGCAAAGACACCCCAGCCAAAGTTTCAAATACTCCTCCCACTTCCCTCATCCCCCAGTCCTTCTTTACCTTTTGTCCAAGGAGTTTGGCAGAGAAGTGTCAGAAGTTTCGATAGTCTCTTATGGAGGGTAGTACTCTTCAGCATGGGACTGGAGTTTTAAGTAGTCGTGTCAGCCTCTCAATGAGAGCATGGGTGAAAGTTAGAGTCCGGAGATGCAGGGGGAGAGTCTTTCTGCGAAACCATCCCGACTCATAGTAACAGCTCCACAAGCAATCAGTGTTGACGAGTTTCGCTGCCTGCTTTTTTCTCTCAAGTCCATGGCAGAGGCGACGCTTGAAGGGCCGTGTTCCTGTTCCACGGCGTAGATTCCGGTAAGGTCGTTTCATTTTACTTTCATCATGGATGTATTGTAATTTCAACTGTTTATCCGAGAGGGGCTACAACCTTTCGGGGATAACTTTAACATAGGGCCTCAGTGAGGCTCCTTTTTGTATCTAGGAATCAAGGGTTAATATCTCCTGAGGGGATTATTGAACATATAGATATATATAGCTACTATATATATATATATATATATATATATATATATATATATATATATATATATATATATATATATATATATATATATATATATATATATATATATATATATATATACCCCTCCCGATGCTTACCGGGCCCTGGACAGGTCCGGTTAAAACTTACCGGGCCTTGAGGACACTTAGGTTGAGAACCACTGTCCTAGGGGGTTCTCCTTGGGAGTGCCTATTTTGGAGGACGGATTGGGTTGGCACCCGAGCTCTGTTGAGGTGGGTGAGTCACCCCTTTTTCTTTCCATTTCCTGGGGGCTTATAGTTGGGGTCTTTCTGTCCCCCTGTCTATCAGACATGTCACTTGGGCTGGTCTGGTGTTGGAGCAGGATCTGAGATCTGTTGCTCTGCTATTTCGTCCTCGCAGCATTCAAGGTACAATAAGCCTTTTTGAGATTTCTCCCTTCTCCACATTAAAGATTTGTGGGAAAGACTTGCGGCTCTTAGCCTGCAACGTTATCCGCTGTTTAGTGGATACTTAGCAATCTGAGGGATCCTATCTTCAGCTACTTTCTACTTGCACTGCAAGTATTTAAGTTTCAGAGTCATTTTTAGATGACTGCAGCGTGCAGTGTTTTTGCTTCAGGTGTTGTTCATCAGACCTTTCTGAGCTTGCTGCACAATGTTTCGTTCTAAATATTTTGGTATTCTGAGATACCTTTTTGCGACTTGGGGACCTTCGTCTTCAGTTGCTCCTAGAGTGTGGTTGCACTGTGTTAGAGGAAGATCCTCTCTCTGTTTCAGGCTGCCGGCCTTATCCCGTGGTTTCTGTATTTTTGGTTTCTGGGCGTTGCCTCCCCTTGTTTCTATGAGACTGGTTGGGTCTCTGTTAGCCTGACCCGGTTTCTCTGGTTTTTGCTCTGTGTTTTTATTTTGGACTCGTTGTGCCCTTTTTAGTTTTTTTTTTTTTTTTTTTCTGGAAGTTCCGTATGCTAGCTGGAAGCTAGCTCAGCATGCTAATGCACTGTGGCAACTCTGCACTGTAGCAAACCGAGGGTTGCAAGTTTGATCCCCGGCAAGGTCTACTCGACCTTTCCTCCTTTCAAGGTTGATAAAATGAGCAGCGCCTTGAGTACCTTATGGGGGATTAGCCGCGCTTTACAAGTACAATCACGTTTTCTCTGTGCCTTTTCTTCTTTGTGGAATAATACGGTAGTTTGTTCCTTTCTTTAGTAAGTGGTGTGTTGTTTGGAGGCCGACTGCTGGGGACGGTGTCTCTTGGAGGCTGTTGACTCAGTCGAGTCTAGTTCCTGCGGTCCCTAGCAAGGCTATGGACGATCTGCGGGTCAGTGTCCTTGGGCTTTTTCTTTCTTTCAAAGTTGTTCTCTGCTTCGGACGAAGCAGGATTTTGTTGGGTAGGGGTTTTCAGGCCTGATGCCCTCAGAATGGGCCGCCTCTTGTACCCTCCCGTTTTTGCATTCAGTGTCCTCTATAACTTGGGTATTGTTTTCCCAAAAGTAATGAATGCAGATTTGGACTCTTTCTATTTATGAAGATAAACTTAAATTATGCTAACCTGATGATTTTCTTTTCTTCAGATGGAAAGAGTCGACAGCTCCCCACCCGTATTTTTTCTGTGGGGCGTCTGTTATTTTTGTTCTTCTGGCACCTTTTTACCCTGATGTTTCTTCTACTGTTCCTTGTTCCTCGGTGGAATGACTGGGGGATGAGGGAAGTGGGAGGAGTATTTAAGCCTTTGGCTGGGGTGTCTTTGCCTCCTCCTGGTGGCCAGGTTCTGAATTCCCAAAAGTAATGAATGCAGCTGTGGACTCTTTCCATCTAAAGAAAATAAAATTATCAGATAAGCATAATTTAAGTTTTTGCGTTTTTTTGTTGTTGTTGCAAATATTAGTTCATTAATTAAACAAACTAAAAATACAACATTCATTTGTTTTGTTTATTCCTATCAATAATATCGGGAAGCAAATTAACCAACAAAGGAAAAAATTGACAAATGGAAAAATGTTGTATTTGTTCATTAACCCCTAGACACCGTTAGGACGGCAGGGCGCATCCTACCTTTTTTGGTGTCCTGCACCTTCCTCCCTTTAGGCAATGAGAAATCCAACTGGGAGGCATACTTAGCATCATAGGCAGTCCCCCCATGATCCATTCCCGGCCTTGTAATCACATGATCGCATTGCCAATTTAGCTTTTCAAGCAAATTTCAAGCAAACATTGGAACTTTGTTCCGATGTTAAATACTTGCTCCAGGCATGAAGGGGTTAAAGGGCTATTATAGTGAGAAAATCACATGCTCTGATTTGTTAGAGCATGTACATTTTATCACTAGCGACCCTGCAACCCTATGTATTTAACACGTAAAGGGGTTACACATAGGTAAAGTATTGCTTGGAGCTGCAGAACACTGCTGATCCTGAACAGAAAACTGCCTCTGATCAAATCAGACGCGCTAGTTGCACGACATAACTGTGCCACTAGATCTGCTGATTGCAAAAATACGGTGATCAGTTCTTCTGGTATACAAACACTGCAGCTCTCAGCAGACATGTGACTAATAGTATTAGATTTACTTTTGCTATCTCACTCATTCTTTCTATGCTAATTGTCTGTTATTCATCAATATTTTGTTGTTTGGTTCCAGAATGGGTTCAGCTCGCACCAACACTGTTTTCCAAATTTATCCCTAACATTCTGCCCCCGGCTATGGAATCAGAGCTCCAGGATTATGCGGCACAAGATCAGAAGCTACAGCGGGAACTGATGCAAAATGGATTCAACAGGTTGGTTGTTAATTTTTATCATTGTGAATCTGACTAATAAGCAACAATTCAAACTTGCAATAATCTTAAAACTATAAAAAACTATTAATGGTGTTTACAATGATAGTTTAGTACACAAGTGTCCTATTGAAGTAGAATTCTTTACATCTGGCATATTAGGCAGCTACTTGAGGGAAGGTAGAAACTGCTCAATTGTGTTTATTTGACTCATCCCCTTTTTAATATTATAGTTTCTATGTTTGAAGCAGCATTTTCTGGAGCTCTAACTCCTAGTTACGGTTTTACAGAATTAAATAGTTTTTTTCGTGGATAAAGAAAAATATTCTCACTATAGGAGTTTCATTAAGGGTTCACAGTACTTGCTCTGCTGCAGCAAGGCTGTGCAGCACAGTCCCTGCCATCAGGGAGTTCTTACCGCACGACCTGAGTTTCGCTCTCTGTGTGGTGGAAACTTTTATAATGTAGATTCCTGCATAATTGACATAAGTACAGAGAAAGTGAGAAGCTTTAGTGTCAGTGGGGAGTCTCCCATTCCCGAACCTGATAGCTGAGCTCTGGAACTTCAGACAGTGTTCTGCCCTGGTTGTATAATCATCACCTTAGTTAGCGTGTGCTGTAGTAATGCACACACATTGTGTCCTCCCTATCAGAGAGCATTTTCATACACTCATTGCTTTATGTGGTTGTATTTTTCTCCAGGAGGCAGGTTTACCATGTTTTTCTCTTGGTGGATTCCTGTTATCCCACACTGCTGCCACCACCGGAACCTTGTCACCTTCAGCTTAATTTTCTGAGACTACTCATCACATTTTATTTATAATGCCCAGGGACAGTTTGTTCCTCAGTGCTATCCCTTTTATCTCTGTCATTCCCCCAATAAAACACCAAGGAGTATGAGACTCTGTTTCAAGAATGGGGTTTACACCCCTGTCATTAGTAGTCAATTGTCATTTTTATGTAAATAACCTACCTAATGTATTTACTGTATGGGGGAAAGTGTCTGCTAAGGTGCCCCTATCCCCTAAATACTGCATACAATACAAATACTTGCAATACCCCTCACATGAAAGAGCAGATTGCCCATCATCAAATTGGTTGTCATGTCCCTTTTAAATATGGCAATCACCTGTACACTTGGTGCCTTTTACAGTCCTCTGAGTTGTAAAAGGGACCATTTCACCCTAAATATGCACTAACACAAGGCAAGTCAACTTCTTTTTTAAAAGGTGAAGCCACTCTTTCAAAGGAGGGGTCACATGCCCAGGTAGTTATCTACTGACCACTTGTTTATCACCTGCCATAACCATAAGCATATGGGGCAATATCAGGGGAGTTATATCCCCTATGTTGCTCCCCCCCCAAAAAAAATCTTGAGACCCCTTATTTGAAAGCAGTGGTCCTGTGTCCTCCTGCTGTCAGCTGATTGACATAACAATGACAAATACCTCTAAACTTTGGTTCTATTTTTGTGATTTTTATGCTTCTTAATGGACCTTTCTTGCCTCTCACCTAACAACATATCATAATATCGCACATTTGAAAGAATTAGGTTTCACAATTCAAATAAGGGGTATCATGTCCTTATAGCTATGAAGTCATTGATATGGTAAGACTAATAACAGTAACCACTAGCCTCATTTATTTGTACTGTTGATATTAAGGCAAACATTTGTCTGAACTAATAAAAAAATGTAATGATAGAATGTAAAAAAAGGGGTGTTGTTTTGGGAAATTCTATATTTCATGACTTTTGGTATAGCTATTTCATGTTTTGTTTAGTTTGTTTGTTTTTATATTTTCTTCTGTTATGTGTGATCAGTCCACGGGTCATCATTACTTCTGGGATATTATCTGCTCCCCTACAGGAAGTGCAAGAGGATTCACCCAGCAGAGTTGCTATATAGCTCCTCCCCTCTACGTCACCTCCAGTCATTCTCTTGCACCCAAAGACTAGATAGGAGGTGTGAGAGGACTATGGTGATTATACTTAGTTTTTATAACTTCAATCAAAAGTTTGTTATTTTACAATAGCACCGGAGCGTGTTATTACTTCTCTGGCAGAGTTTGAAGAAGAATCTACCAGAGTTTTTCTTATGATTTTAACCGGAGTAGTTAAGATCATATTGCTGTTTCTCGGCCATCTGAGGGAGGTAAAAGCTTCAGATCAGGGGACAGCGGGCAGTTGAATCTGCATTGAGGTATGTAGCAGTTTTTATTTTCTGAATGGAATTGATGAGAAAATCCTGCCATACCGTTATAATGACATGTATGTATACTCTACACTTCAGTATTCTGGGGATGGTATTTCACCGGAATTACTCTGTAAAAGTACATTAAACCTTTTAATAGGTATTTAATTCATGTTAAACGTTTTTGCTGGAATGTAGAATCGTTTGCATTTCTGAGGTACTGAGTGAATAAATATTTGGGCATTATTTTTTCCACTTGGCATTTTGCTTGTTTTGATTATGACAGTTTCGTTTCTCTCTCACTGCTGTGTGTGAGGGGGAGGGGCCGTTTTTGGCGCTCTTTGCTACGCATCAAAAATTTCCAGTCAGTTACAGTCTAATTTTCGTCCCTTTCGGAATTTCAAAGCAGGTGCAGCATCAACTTCCACTACACCAAAACAGGAAGGAGCTGTTGCTCGTTACAGACAAGGCTGGAAACCTAACCAGTCCTGGAATAAGGGCAAGCAGGCCAGAAAACCTGCTGCTGCCCCTAAGACAGCATGAACCGAGGGCCCCCGATCCGGAACCGGATCTAGTGGGGGGCAGACTCTCTCTCTTCGCCCAGGCTTGGGCAAGAGATGTCCAGGATCCCTGGGCGCTAGAGATCATATCTCAGGGATACCTTCTAGACTTCAAATTATCTCCCCCAAGAGGGAGATTTCATCTGTCAAGGTTGTCAACAAACCAAATAAAGAAAGACGCGTTTCTACGCTGTGTACAAGATCTATTATTAATGGGAGTGATCCATCCGGTTCCGCGGTCGGAACAAGGACAAGGGTTTTACTCAAACCTGTTTGTGGTTCCCAAAAAAGAGGGAACTTTCAGGCCAATCTTGGATTTAAAGATCCTAAACAAATTCCTAAGAGTTCCATCGTTCAAAATGGAAACTATTCGGACAATCTTACCCATGATCCAAAAGGGTCAGTACATGACCACAGTGGATTTAAAGGATGCTTACCTTCACATACCGATTCAAAAAGATCATTACCGGTATCTAAGGTTTGCCTTCTTAGACAGGCATTACCAGTTTGTAGCCCTTCCATTCGGATTGGCTACGGCTCCAAGAATCTTCACAAAGGTTCTGGGTGCTCTTCTAGCGGTTCTGAGACCGCGAGGAATTTCGGTAGCTCCGTACCTAGACGACATTCTGATACAAGCTTCAAGCTTTCAAACTGCCAAGTCTCATACAGAGTTAGTTCTGGCATTTCTAAGGTCGCATGGATGGAAAGTGAACGAAAAGAAGAGTTCTCTCTTGCCTCTCACAAGAGTTCCATTCTTGGGGACTCTTATAGATTCTGTAGAAGTGAAGATTTATCTGACAGAAGACAGATTAACAAAGCTTCTAAATACATGCCGTGTCCTTCATTCCATTCAACTCCCGTCAGTAGCTCAATGCATGGAGGTGGTCGGCTTAATGGTAGCAGCAATGGACATAGTACCCTTTGCACGCCTACATCTCAGACCGCTGCAATTGTGCATGCTGAGTCAGTGGAATGGGGATTTCTCAGATTTGTCCCCCACTCTGAATCTGGATCAAGAGACCAGAAACTCTCTTCTATGGTGGCTTTCTCGGCCACATCTGTCCAGGGGGATGCCGTTCAGCAGGCCGGACTGGACAATTGTAACAACAGACGCCAGCCTTCTAGGTTGGGGCGCTGTCTGGAATTCTCTGAAGGCTCAGGGACAATGGAGTCAGGAGGAAAGTCTCCTGCCAATAAACATTCTGGAATTGAGAGCAGTTCTCAATGCCCTTCTAGCTTGGCCCCAGTTAAAGACTCGGGGGTTCATCAGGTTTCAGTCGGACAACATCACGACTGTAGCTTACATCAACCATCAGGGAGGGACAAGAAGCTCCCTAGCAATGATGGAAGTATCAAAGATAATTCGCTGGGCAGAGTCTCACTCTTGCCACCTGTCAGCAATCCACATCCCGGGAGTGGAGAACTGGGAGGCGGATTTCTTGAGTCGCCAGACTCTTCATCCGGGGGAGTGGGAACTTCATCCGGAGGTCTTTGCCCAAATACTTCGACGTTGGGGCAAACCAGAGATAGATCTCATGGCGTCTCGCCAGAACGCCAAACTTCCTCGCTACGGATCCAGATCCAGGGATCCGGGAGCGGTTCTGATAGATGCTTTGACAGCACCTTGGAACTTCAGGATGGCTTATGTGTTTCCACCCTTCCCGCTGCTTCCTCGATTGATTGCCAAAATCAAACAGGAGAGAGCATCAGTGATTCTAATAGCGCCTGCATGGCCGCGCAGGACTTGGTATGCAGATCTAGTGGACATGTCATCCTGTCCGCCTTGGTCTCTACCTCTAAGACAGGACCTTCTGATTCAGGGTCCATTCAAACATCAAAGTCTAACTTCTCTGAAGCTGACTGCTTGGAAATTGAACGCTTGATTTTATCAAAACGTGGTTTTTCTGAGTCGGTTATTGATACCCTGATACAGGCTAGGAAGCCTGTTACCAGAAAGATTTACCATAAAATATGGCGTAAATACCTATACTGGTGTGAATCCAAAGGTTACTCCTGGAGTAAGGTTAGGATTCCTAGGATATTGTCTTTTCTACAAGAAGGTTTAGAAAAGGGTTTATCGGCTAGCTCATTAAAGGGACAGATCTCAGCTCTGTCCATCTTGTTACACAGGCGTCTGTCAGAAAATTCAGACATCCAGGCCTTTTGTCAGGCTTTAGCTAGGATCAAGCCTGTGTTTAAAACTGTTGCTCCGCCATGGAGTTTAAACTTAGTTCTTAACGTTTTACAGGGTGTTCCGTTTGAACCCCTTCATTCCATTGATATAAAATTGTTATCTTGGAAAGTTCTATTTTTAATGGCTATTTCCTCGGCTCGAAGAGTCTCTGAGTTATCAGCCCTACATTGTGATTCTCCTTATCTGATCTTTCACTCAGACAAGGTAGTTCTGCGTACTAAACCTGGGTTCTTACCTAAGGTTGTCTCTAACAGGAACATCAATCAAGAGATTGTTGTTCCATCTTTGTGTCCAAATCCTTCTTCAAAGAAGGAACGTCTTCTACACAATCTGGATGTAGTTCGTGCCCTCAAGTTCTACTTGCAGGCAACTAAAGATTTTCGCCAAACTTCTTCCCTGTTTGTCGTTTATTCTGGACAGAGGAGAGGTCAAAAAGCTTCTGCTACCTCTCTCTCTTTTTGGCTTCGTAGCATAATACGTTTAGCCTATGAGACTGCTGGACAGCAGCCTCCTGAAAGAATTACAGCTCATTCCACTAGAGCTGTGGCTTCCACTTGGGCCTTTAAGAATGAGGCCTCTGTTGAACAGATTTGCAAGGCTGCAACTTGGTCTTCGCTTCATACTTTTTCCAAATTTTACAAATTTGACACTTTTGCTTCTTCGGAGGCTATTTTTGGGAGAAAGGTTCTTCAGGCAGTGGTTCCTTCTGTATAATGAGCCTGCCTATCCCTCCCGTCATCCGTGTACTTTTGCTTTGGTATTGGTATCCCAGAAGTAATGATGACCCGTGGACTGATCACACATAACAGAAGAAAACATAATTTATGCTTACCTGATAAATTCCTTTCTTCTGTTGTGTGATCAGTCCACGGCCCGCCCTGTTTTGTAAGGCAGGTACATATTTTTTAAATTATAATTCAGTCACCACTACACCCTTGGCTTCTCCTTTCTCGTTGGTCTTTGGTCGAATGACTGGAGGTGACGTAGAGGGGAGGAGCTATATAGCAACTCTGCTGGGTGAATCCTCTTGCACTTCCTGTAGGGGAGCAGATAATATCCCAGAAGTAATGATGACCCGTGGACTGATCACACAACAGAAGAAAGGAATTTATCAGGTAAGCATAAATTATGTTTTTTAGCTGTCCTGGGTGATGGTGGACATTGATAAGATCATACGTACTGTTTCAAAATGGGTTAAACTACCCCTATGGGAATTCAACATTTTGTGTAATTTTAAATGTATGTAATATTTGTATGTTAGATACTTCATACCTACTCATTTTCTGCATAAATTGCAAGATTTTGAATAGTGACAAAAATAATTGTTCTCTCTTTTTTTTTTTTTTAGTTTCTAATTGTCAATTTATATTTTAATCATAAAGTATAAAACAATTCATTGTGCTGTTTGGGAAGGTGAACTGATGCTAAATGTGGGACAGTAAAATGTGTATTTAAAGTATTTTGGTAATAATGACTCCGATGCTGCTGTTTACTTTGAACAATACAGAAAATGACACAAATATATATATTTTTTTTGCATTTAATATGGTGGAGTTTTCTCATATTATGATATTTCTGCTAACTAAAGTTATTTTCTAAAAATGCTTGACTGAAAAAGATGAGGTATAATTTGAGTGGTTACCTCACAGAAAAAAGTTCAAATTTATGTGTAAATGCAGTGAGGGCCGAACAACTAAAAACATCTCTAGAGCAGGGGTGTAAAATCGGCTCAGTGGCAAAAGGGTTAAATTAGACCGGTTATCGTTTCTTAAATTTGCCTATCCAGTTTCTGTTGCCAGAGTAATTATAACCCAATCATAATTGTATGCAGATAGATTCTTGTGATAAATGTTTCTGGGTAGTTAGCTGCATCAATGCCAGCATGCTCTGTTTCAGTCTAATTAAAGTATTGCGTTCTGGAATAGACAGGACACCTCTCTTCTAAGTCACCCCCTTATTAAGGATCTCTTGAAGAAACGTGCGCTTTCTCCTTGGGTGCACAGATCATTGAACAAAGCTTAGTTTATTTAAAGTACCTTGTACAAAACATCAATCATTGAGATAAAAATGTTACACGTCTGTCTGTAGATAGTTTTTCATATTCTTAGCTGTGTCTGCTGACGAGTATTAATGAGCTTTGTGTGCCAAATATCACCCTTCTAGAAAATAACCTTTTCTCCTACATTGGTGTATCCGGTCCACGGCTTCATCCCTATTTGTGGGATATTCTCAATCCCTACAGGAAGTGGCAAAGAGAGCACACAGCAGAGCTGTCCATATAGCTCCCCTCAGGCTCCGCCCCCCCCAGTCATTCTCTTTGCCGCTCTAACTAGTAGCATCTCCACGGGGGTGGTAAAGAGTATGTGGTGTTAGTTGTAGTTTTTTATTTCTTCTATCAAGAGTTTGTTATTTTAAAATAGTGCCGGCTTGTACTATTTACTCTGAAGCAGAAAGTGATGAAGATTTCTGCTGAGAGGAATATGATTTTAGCACCAGTAACTAAAATCCATTGCTGTTCCCACGCAGGACTGTTGAATACCAGAGAACATCAGTTGGGGGGAACAGTTTGCAGGCTTAACTGCTTCAGGTATGATCAGTCATTTTTCTAACAAGACCAAGTAATGCTAGAAGACTGTCAGAAATCCCCTCAGGGATAGGCAAGCCATTTTTCTTAGACTCTGTATAAAATGATGGCTTATATTAAGGGCTCTATACTGGTTGACACTATTGTGGGCTTAATCGATTGCTTTTTAGCATGTTTTCAGTATGAATAAGGTGTTTGTTAAGACTTTGAAACACTTATGGGGTTTAATATTGCGCCTGGCACTTATTTGGACACCTAATCTAGTCTGAAAGGCCCCTCCACTCTGGAATGAAGAGGGAGGAGGCCTCATTTTCGCGCCTCAATTGCGCAGTTGTTTTGACTAGGCAGTTCATGCAGCTTCACGTGGGGAGTCCAGAGACATCAGAAAGGACTTCAGAGAGGCTTATTTCCTACTTAAATAATCCCTAAGGAAGGTAAAAGCCACAGTAGAGGCTGTGGCATTGTACTGTAGTGTTTTTAACCGGTTAACTGCTGTTATTAGCTCCGGTTTGGGCATTAAGGGGTTAATTGTTCTGAAAATTTGTGTGCAATCTTTTCAAAGCATTAAGACACTGTGGTGATTCAAGTTCTCCAACAGCAGAAAAATTACGTATGTGGAAAGAGCAAGCTAATTTTCATCTCACCAATATCTAAGATCTAATGTTTACCTTCATATGTTTGTAATTCCTATGCACATACTCATGTGGAGTTGTTATACTTTACTCTGTTTTGTTTGTCTCAATAAAAAAATATTCAATAAGACACTGTGGTGAAAATTTCATTAAAATCGGATGTTTATTTGATGGTTTTTTGATGTTTCAGTAATAATGTGTGCACTTTTATTATTTAAAGACACAGTAACGTTTTTGTCAAAAATAATTTTTATTGCATTGAAGTTCTGTCTAAGTCTGTCAAACATGTCTAACCCTTCAGATAGCCTATGTTCTGTATGTCCAAAGGCCAAGGTGGTTCCCCCATTAAATTTATGTGTGAAGTGTGCCATAGCGTCCAAACAGCTTAAGGACCGTACAATCACGCTTAAAGATGTAGCCCAAGATGATTCTTTAGCTGAAAGTAGTGAGGATAGCCCGCTATCCCCTCCTTCTGTGTCAACACCAGCTATGCCCGCGCAAGCGATGCCCAGTACATCTAGCGCACCAATTGCTATTACTATGCAACAGTTAGCAGCAGTAATGGATAATTCTCTCACAGCATTTTTATCCAAACTGCCAGCTTTTCCAAGGAAGCGTGATTGCTCAGTTTTAAATACAGAAAATGAGCAAGCAGACGCAGAGGATAATTTATCTGTAGTGCCCTCACATCAATCTGACTTGGCGGTGAGGGAGGGCCTGTCTGAGGGAGAAATTTCTGACACAGGAAAAGTTTCTCAGCAGGCAGAGCCTGATACCATAGCATTTAAATTTAAGCTAGAACACCTCCGCGCCCTACTTAAGGAGGTCCTAGCTACACTTGATGATTGTGACCCTTTGGTGGTCCCAGAAAAATTGTGTAAAATTGACAAATTCTTAGAGGTCCCAGTACACACTGATGCGTTTCCGATACCTAAGAGGGTGGCGGATATCGGGACTAAGGAGTGGGAGAAGCCAGGTGTACCTTTTTGTTCCCCCTCCTATATTTAAGAAAATATTCCCAATTGTTGACCCCAGAAGGGACGCGTGGCAGACGGTCCCTAAGGTAGAGGGGGCAGTTTCAAAGCTAGCTAAGCGCACGACTATACCAATAGAAGACGGTTGCGCTTTCAAAGATCCTATGGATAAAAAATTAGAAGGTTTACTTAAGAAAATTTTTGTTCAACAAGGTTTTCTTCTTCAACCAATTTCTTGCATTATTCCTGTAACCACTGCAGCGGCTTTTTGGTTTGAGGAACTAGAAAACTCGCTCCAGAAGGAGACTTCTTATGATGAAGTCATGGACAGAATTCACGCCCTGAAGTTGGCTAATTCTTTCATTACAGATGCCGCTTTGCAGTTAGCTAAATTAGCGGCGAAAAATTCTGGTTTCGCAATCGTGGCGCGCAGAGCGCTTTGGCTAAAATCTTGGTTTGTGGATGTGTCGTCCAAAACAAAATTGCTTAATATTTCTTTCAAGGGTAAGACACTATTCGGGCCAAAGTTGAAAGAAATTATTTCAGATATCACTGGGGGAAAGGGCCATGCCCTTCCACAGGATAGACCTTTCAAAGCTAAAAATAAGTCTAATTTCGTTCCTTTCGCAATTTCAGGAACGGACCTGCTTCTACCTCTACAGCCACTAGGCAAGAGGGTAATGCATCCCAGCCCAAACCAGCATGGAAACCATTGCAAGGCTGGAACAAGGGTAAACAGGCCAAGAAGCCTGCTGCTGCTACCAAGACAGCATGAAGGGGTAGCCCCCGATCCGGGACCGGATCTAGTAGGGGGCAGACTTTCTCTCTTTGCTCAGGCTTGGGCAAGAGATGTTCCGGACCCCTGGGCACTAGAAATTGTCTCTCAGGGGTATCTTCTAGAGATCAAGGATTTTCCTCCAAAGGGAAGGTTCCACATGTCTAGCTTATCTTTAGACCAGATAAAGAGACAGGCATTCTTACATTGCGTAGAAGACCTTTTAAAAATGGGAGTGATACACCCAGTTCCAACAGCAGAACAAGGACTGGGTTTTTACTCAAACCTGTTTGTAGTTCCCAAAAAGGAAGGAACTTTCATGCCAATTCTGGATTTAAAAATCCTAAACAAATTCCTCAGAGTTCCATCATTCAAAATGGAAACCATTCGGACAATTTTACCAATGATCCAGGAGGGTCAATATATGACTACCGTGGACTTAAAGGATGCGTACCTGCATATTCCTATCCACAAAGATCACCATCAGTTCCTAAGGTTCGCCTTTCTGGACAAGCATTACCAGTTTGTGGCTCTTCCCTTCGGATTGGCCACTGCTCTCTTTCTGACGGAGGTCAGGAAGTTAAAACTTTTGAACACTTGTCGAGTTCTTCAATCCATTCCTCAACCCTCCATAGTTCAGTGCATGGAGGTAATAGGACTAATGGTGGCGGCAATGGACGTGGTTCCCTTTGCTCGAATCCATTTAAGACCACTGCAACTGTGCATGCTCAAACAGTGGGATGGGGATTATGCAGATTTATCTCCCCAGATACAAATGGACCAGAAAACCAGAGACTCTCTCCTCTGGTGGTTGTCTCAGGAT
This sequence comes from Bombina bombina, assembly GCF_027579735.1. NCBI lineage: Eukaryota > Metazoa > Chordata > Amphibia > Anura > Bombinatoridae > Bombina > Bombina bombina. The sequence continues at coordinate 223,500,727 of NC_069507.1, forward strand.
CACCTGTCTCAGGGAATGAGTTTCCGCAGACTGGAGTGGATCATTGTCACGACCGAAGCCAGCCTCTTAGGCTGGGGTGCGGTCTGGGAGTCCCTGAAAGCTCAGGGTCTTTGGTCTCGGGAAGAATCTCTTTTCCCGATAAACATTTTGGAATTGAGAGCGATATTCAATGCGCTCCAGGCATGGCCTCAACTAGCGGAGGCCAAATTAATCAGATTTCAGTCGGACAACATGACGACTGTAGCGTACATCAATCATCAGGGAGGAACAAAGAGTTCCCTGGCGATGAGGGAGGTATCCAAGATCATCAAATGGGCAGAGGACCACTCCTGCCATCTATCAGCAATTCACATCCCAGGGGTGGACAACTGGGAAGCGGATTATCTGAGTCGTCAGACTTTCCATCCGGGGGAGTGGGAACTTCACCCGGAGGTTTTTGCCCAGTTAACTCAACTATGGGGCCTTACAGATCTGGATCTGATGGCGTCACGTCGGAACTCCAAAGTTCCACGTTACGGGTCCAGGTCCAGGGATCCCAAGGCGACATTGGTAGATGCCTTAGTGGTGCCTTGGTCGTTCAATCTAGCTTATGTCTTTCCACCGTTTCCTCTTCTCCCCCGGCTAGTAGCCAGGATCAAACAGGAGAAGGCTTCGGTAATTCTAATAGCTCCTGCGTAGCCACGCAGGACTTGGTATGCAGACCTGGTGAATATGTCATCGGTTCCACCATGGAAGCTACCTTTGAGGCAGGACCTTCTAATCCAAGGTCCATTCGAACATCCAAACCTAGTTTCTCTGCAACTGACTGCTTGGAGATTGAACGCTTGATTCTAGCTATGCGTGGGTTTTCGGAATCAGTTATAGATACTCTGATCCAGGCTAGAAAGCCTGTCACCAGGAAAATTTATCATAAGATATGGCGGAAATATCTTTGCTGGTGCGAATCCAAGGGTTACTCATGGAGTAAGATTAGGATTCCAAGGATACTATCTTTTCTCCAAGAAGGATTGGAGAAAGGTCTCTCAGCTAGTTCCTTATAAGGACAGATATCTGCCCTGTCTGTTTTGTTGCACAAGCGTCTGGCAGCTGTGCCAGATGTTCAGGCGTTTGTACAGGCGTTGGTCAGAATCAAGCCTGTTTACAGACCTGTGGCTCCTCCATGGAGTCTAAATTTAGTTCTTTCAGTTCTTCAAGGGGTTCCGTTTGAACCTCTACATTCCATAGATATTAAGTTACTATCTTGGAAAGTTTTGTTTTTGGTAGCTATTTCTTCTGCTAGAAGAGTTTCTGAATTGTCTGCTTTGCAGTGTAATTCACCCTATCTGGTGTTTCATACAGATAAGGTCGTTTTACGTACCAAGCCTGGTTTTCTTCCAAAAGTGGTTTCCAATAAGAATATTAACCAGCAAATAGTTGTTCCTTCTCTGTGTGCTAATCCAGTTTCTAACAAGGAACGTCTGTTACACAATCTTGATGTGGTTCGTGCTTTTGAAGTTTTATCTAAAAAGCAACTAAAGACTTCAGACAAACATCGTCCTTGTTTGTCGTCTATTCTGGCAAGAGGAGAGGTCAAAAGGCGACTGCGACCTCTCTGTCTTTCTGGCTGAAAAGCATCATCCGGTTGGCTTATGAGACTGCTGGGAGGCAGCCTCCTGAACGAATTACAGCTCACTCTACTAGAGCTGTGGCTTTCACATGGGCTTTCAAGAATGAGGCTTCTGTGGAACAGATCTGTAAGGCAGCGACTTGGTCTTCACTGCATACATTTGCCAAATTTTACAAATTCAATACTTTTGCTTCTTCGGAGGCTATTTTTGGGAGAAAGGTTTTACAAGCAGTGGTGCCTTCCGTTTAGGTTACCTGACTTGTTCCCTCCCTTCATCCGTGTCCTAAAGCTTTAGTATTGGTTCCCACAAGTAGGGATGAAGCCGTGGACCGGATACACCAATGTAGGAGAAAACAGAATTTATGTTTACCTGATAAATTTCTTTCTCCTACGGTGTATCCGGTACACGGCCCACCCTGGCATTTGGTCAGGTTTAAATTTATTTTTGTAAACTACAGTCACCACTGCACCCTATGGTTCTCCTTTTTCTCCTAACAGTCGGTCGAATGACTGGGGGGGGGCGGAGCCTGAGGGGAGCTATATGGACAGCTCTGCTGTGTGCTCGCTTTGCCACTTCCTGTAGGGATTGAGAATATCCCACAAGTAGGGATGAAGCCGTGGACCGGATACTCCGTAGGAGAAAGAAATTTATCAGGTAAACATAAATTCTGTTTTTCCGTAAACATGTTTTTCTTCTAGAAATCCTTACTTTGAGTGCCAAGAATACATCGCATGTAGTTCACACTGGCATCCATCTTAGAACAGGGAAGTCAAACACATACATGCTTATGATATGTCTATTTATATCCTGTGCTCACATACTGCAACAGTGACCTAATACCGCCCACAGTTTGTTAGAGAAATTCACACCAGTTTAATGCAATTTTTTGTAACAAACATTATCACTTTGCTTGAATATCATTAAAGTGAGAATTCATGGTGCACAAGCTTACTGCGGATCGTCACACCTTTGGCTTCTTAGCTGTCACTATGGATCTGTAGGCTATTATATATATATATATATATATATATATATATATATATATATACACTGCTCAAAAAAATAAAGGGAACACTTAAACAACACAATGTATCTCCAAGTCAATCACACTTCTGTGAAATCAAACTGTCCACTTAGGAAGCAACACTGAGTGACAATCAATTTCACATGCTGTTGTGCAAATGGGATAGACAACAGGTGGAAATTATAGGCAATTAGCAAGACACCCCCAATAAAGGAGTGGTTCTGCAGGTGGTGACCACAGACCACTTCTCAGTTCCTATGCTTTCTGGCTGATGTTATGGTCACTTTTGAATGCTGGTGGTGCTTGCACTCTAGTGGTAGCATGAGACGGAGTCTACAACCCACACAAGTGGCTCAGGTAGTGCAGCTCATCCAGGATGGCACATCAGTCCGAGCTGTGGCAAGAAGGATTGCTGTGTCTGTCAGCATAGTGTCCAGAGCATGGAGGCGCTACCAGGAGACAGGCCAGTACATCAGGAGACGTGGAGGAGGCCGTAGGAGGGCAACAACCCAGCAGCAGGACCGCTACCTCCGCCTTTGTGCAAGGAGGAACAGGAGGAGCACTGCCAGAGCCCTGCAAAATGACCTCCAGCAGGCCACAAATGTGCATGTGTCTGCTCAAACGGTCAGAAACAGACTCCATGAGGGTGGTATGAGGACCCAACGTCAACAGGTGGGGGTTGTGCTTACAGTCCAACACCGTGCAGGACGTTTGACATTTGCCAGACAACACCAAGATTGGCAAATTCGCCACTGGCGCCCTGTGCTCTTCACAGATGAAAGCAGGGGCACACTGAGCACATTTGACAGACGTGACAGTCTGGAGACGCCGTGGAGAACGTTCTGCTGCCTGCAACATCCTCCAGCATGGCCAGTTTGGCAGTGGGTCAGTAATGGTGTGGGGCGGTATTTCTTTGAGGGGCCGAACAGCCCTCCATGTGCTCGCCAGAGGTAGCCTGACTGCCATTAGGTATCAAGATGAGATCCTCAGACCCCTTGTGAGACCATATGCTGGTGCGGTTGGCCCTGGTTTCCTCCTAATGCAAGACAATGCTAGACCTCATGTGGCTGGAGTGTGTCAGCAGTTCCTGCAAGGCGAAGGCATTGATGCTATGGACTGGCTCTCCCGTTCCCCAGACCTGAATCCAATTGAGCACATCTGGGACATCATGTCTCGCTCCATCCACCAACTTCACTTTGCACCACAGACTGTCCAGGAGTTGGTGGATGCTTTAGTCCAGGTCTGGGAAGAGATCCCTCAGGAGACCATCCGCCACCTCATCAGGAGCATGCACAGGCGTTGTAGGGAGGTCATACAGGCACGAGGAGGCCACACACACTACTGAGCCTCATTTTGACTTGTTTTAAGGACATTACATCAAAGTTGGATCTGCCTGTAGTGTGTTTTTCCACTTTAATTTTGAGTGTGACTCCAAATCCAGACCTCCATGGGTTGAAAATTTTGATTTCCATTTTTTTATTTTTGTGTGATTTTGTTGTCAGCACATTCAACTATGTAAAGAACAAAGTATTTAATTAGAATATTTTATTCATTCAGATCTAGGATGTGTTATTTTAGTGTTCCCTTTATTTTTTTGAGCAGTGTGTATATATATATATATATATATATATATATATATATATATATATATATATATATATATATATATATATATATATATATATATACACACACACATACATACACAGTCGGTATAACAGCTCAACCCAATATAGTTAGAGTTCATGGATAACCCTGGTTAACTAAAAATATTTGTATCCAGGGGTGCAAGGAGGTATAGTTATAGATAGATAGATAGATAGATAGATAGATAGATAGATAGATAGAAAATAAGAGGAGAAAATCAAGTATGCCCTAGCCAGCACAATCCTTCAGTAAAAGTAACAAAATATAAGACTAAAGGCACTGTGTGTGACAATTGCTATGTTGAGGGTGACAGGCTCCTCTCCCATAAATATACAACGCTGCATGTGAAATCTACAAAATAGTCTTAATTAAATAGCACAATTGATACATATAAATAAAAATTACAAGTAAAGTAGTGCCTATATCTACTTAAAAAGATATCTATACATAAAATGGCCATTGGATACTATGATTCATTTAATATAGTATAAGAGCTCTGAACATCATTAAATTAGATTGCATTCTTGTGATGGTAATCCAAAGTCCTATCTGTTAAAGGACCAATATGTTCTAATGAAAAAACCCATTCATGGCAACATCCAGTAAAGAGTCTCTTAGAATTACACAGTCTCATAAACCGTCAATATAAGTAGAAGTAGTTATGTCTCCCAGTAAGAACAGCTCGGAGAAAAGGTTATATTGCTTGCAAAGATTAGCACTTATGTTAGTATAAGCAAACAAAGCAGTTTGTGCATGCAAAGCAGTTATACAGCATGGAAGTAGATCAGATAAACAAAGTAGCCAGTCAGTAGTGCTCATATGTTGATTCAGCTTGTGACAGTCCCACTTATTAGGGTACAACCTATTGAGGGCTTTACCCTCGCCTAAGGGACCCTTAACAGTGGGATTAATAAAGCGTACAATCTCACCAGTCTTCACAGTGGTCCGTGAACGCTGAAGTATCCAAACCTGACTATCTGACCCCCCTCTGCGGCTGATTCTCTTGCACTACACGATATCCATACTTTTCCCTGCTATATGTAGCAGTTGCTGTGTCGTCCGGCTGGGGTGGTATGGACAGATGAGCGTATCCTTTATGATCCGTTGATGTTTAGGAACAAACTTGGCCCGCCTAGCCGAGTATTGTGATAGTATCCATTCATGTTTATCTGATCTACTTCCATGCTGTGTAACTACTTTGCATGCACAAACTGCTTTGTTTGCTTGTACTAACATAAGTGCTAATCTTTGCAAGCAATATAATCTTTTCTCCGAGCTGTCCTTACTGGGAGACATAACTACTTCTACTTATATTGACGGTTTATGAGACTGTGTAATTCTAAGAGACTTTACTGGATGTTGCTATGAATGGGTCTTTTCATTAGAACATATTGGTCCTTTAACAGATAGGACTTTGGATTACCATCACAAGAATGCAATCTAATTTAATGATGTTCAGAGCTCTTATACTATATTAAATGAATCATAGTATCCAATGGCAATTTTATGTATAGATATATTTTTAAGTAGATATAAATAAAAATTGCAAGTAAAGTAGTGCCTATATGTATCAATTGTGCTATTTAATTAAAACTATTTTGTAGATTTCACATGCAGCGTTGTATATTTATGGGAGAGGAGCCTGTCACCCTCGACATGGCATTTGTCACACACAGTGCCTTAAGTCTTATATTTTGTTACTTTTACTGAAGGATTGTGCTGGCTAGGACATACTTGATTTTCTCATTTTCTATCTTCTTTTTTTTTCTAAATTTTATATATATATATATATATATATATATATATATATATATATATATATATATATATATATATATATATATATATATATATAATTTTGTTTTTAAAGCTGATTTTCAAATGCATATGACTGATGAATAGATGATCGATTTTTACTTGAAATTCCGCAATTGTACCTAGATCACTACAATTGGTAAACATTTAGAATACATTGGTTCATACTGTTAACTCATTCACTGTCAAGCCATTTCACACTCTTTTGCTGAAGAGGTTTTATTAGTTTGCATACTTTACATTTTTACATCAATTTCAGTGCTTTTCTCTGTGAGACACCCACACATTTCCCAAAGGACAAAACACTTAGAAAATAACCTTTCTTTCCTAAGATATGGTGAGTCCACGGCTTGAGTAATTACTGTTGGGAATATCACTCCTGGCCAGCAGGAGGAGGCAAAGAGCACCACAGTTAAACTGCTAAGTATAACTCCATTACCCACAACCCCCAGTCATTCTCTTTGCCTTCGGTGCATGGAGGAGGTGAAGTTTAGGTGTCCGAAGAAAAAGTTTGTTTTCATCTACAAGCAAGTTTTGGGGTATAGCCGTATTCCACGTCATTCTTTGCAGTCGGTAGTGGTGGCTTTAAAACAGTTAGTACTTGTACTTACTGTGTTTTCCTAACAATTGCTGCCCTAGTTCAGAAAGCCAGAGTTGGCTACTCTGTTCTTTCTTTTTCAAAGGTCTCTGTGAGGAGCTGTCCTCTCATACCTTGTAACTGACAGCTGAGAAGGTAAGTGCTTTGTCTTCCAGTTGGTGAGACCATGCACTTAACAAATTAAAAGCACTGCTTTTTTATTGAGACATAGATGATCCTGTTGTATGGCTTACACTGGGGCATGAAGCAGGCACTGTAGCATGTGTGAGACTAACATTTAAATTCTTTTAAAAAGAAAGGGTAACATTTTTTTTATTAGGCTTTATTTTCTGACACATATTTACTTGATAAAACAATACAAGTTTAAACTAAAAGTAAGGCTGACTTTTCTATTTCAGCAGCTTATTCATTTCCCCTTTGCTTTAAAATAAAACAATGCAACATTTTAAACTGTCAGGTTTGAAAAAAACGGTTATTTCTGGAACTCAGTGTACCAGGAAATAGTGCCTCTCTGTGTCGCAGCAGTAATTTGAGCTTGGCTGTTGCAGTTACATGACCAGCTTTACTTCATAACGCTCTGAGGAAAACGTAATTTTTTTTCTCTATTTCTGGGTGATCCGGTCCTAATTGGTAGCGGTAAGGCACCTCAGCAATTGAGGTGTGGGGTTGCCTGAGGGGTATTTTAGAAGTTTATTCGATGTTTATTAAATGTTTTATCTTAACTTTTCTCACATAATTTTAGCTGTGGATCGATCCTAATTTGGGATAAAATTTAAAGTGTATTATTTCCTTGGCTTATTTTAATTGAATATTAAAATCTTTTAAACTTATCTGTACAAGTTTATTTACTGTTTCACAACATGTCTGATATGGAGCAAGAGCCTGCTCTCATGAATTCATGCTTATTATGTTTAATTTAGATGCACAAATTGTAACTCCTATGCAATTTTGTTCATGTGTCAAGAAAACCTTGCAAAATAAAGGTAACATTTTTGAGCCTAATGTCTCTCAGGATGATGCTGTTAAAATAATATCTCAGCTTTCTCCTGCTATGTCCTAAGCCTCAATGGTGTCACATGCAGTGCCCTACGGTTCCTCTATAACTCCTAGTGGAGTTTATTTAAAAGCAGAAATTGCTGCCTGGGTATCTTCAGCGGTATCTGGGGCATTAGCTGCCATTCCCAGATTACAGGGAAAACGCAAGAGGAAATCTAGAAATTCAGAAAGTAAGGTGCCTGTCCTCAGTTCTGCTTCCCAAGTTGCCCTTTTTCATAATTCTGATGAGGAAGATACATTGGGACTTTCAGAGAGTGAAATCTCAGATTCTGACAGTATAATTCCTTCTTCTGAGACTTGGGTAGTATCCTTCAGATTTAAGCTTGAACACCTTGTTTGGACCCGGTTTGGTGGAAATTATCTCTGATATTACGGGTGGAAAAGGGTCTTTTCTACCTCAAGATAAGAAGAATAGGCATAAAGGACATCGGAGTCATTTTCGTTTCTTTCAAAACTTCAGAGGAAAGCCTTCCCCTTCCTCTTCCAAGCAGAAACAATCTAAGTCTTCTTGGAAACCCAATCAGTCTTGGCACAAGCGGAAACAATCAAAGAAACCCGCAGCTGATTCCAAATCAGCATGAAGGGTTTGCCCCCAATCCAGGGATCGGATCAGGTGGGGGGCAGACTTTCTCAGTTCTCTCAAGCCTAGATACGAGATGTCCCAGATCCCTGGACTGTGGACATAGTATCCCAGGGTTACAAATTGGAATTCAAGACTTTTCCTCTGAGAGGCAGATTCCATCTCTTAATATTATCTGGAGACCAGATAAAGAGAGAGGCGTTCTTGAAATGTATACAACATCTTTCCTCCCTGGGAGTGATAGTTCCAGTGCAGGAACAGTGTCTCGGGTCCTACTCCAACCATTTGGTGGTTCCCAAAAAAGGGGGAATTTTCCATCCCATTCTAGACTTGAAGTGTCTAAACAAGTTTCTCAAAATTCCATCCTTCAAGATGGAGACTATACGCTCCATTCTTCCTTTAGTACAAGAGGGTCAGTTCATGACAACCATAGACCTAAAGGATGCGTATCTTCATGTTCCTATTCACAGGGACCATCACAGATTCCTGAGATTTGCCTTTCTGGACAAACCTTTCTAGTTCGTGGCCCTTCCATTTGGTCTAGCCAAGAATCGTGTAACTGCTGTGGCACCCTACCTGGACGACATATTGGTTCAGGCTTCATCTTTTCAACAAGCAAAATCTCAGAGATATTGTGGTCTTTTCTTCGTTGCTACGGATGGAATGTGAATCTAGAAAAAAGCTCCCTTTCCCCTGCTACAAGAGTAGTGTTCTTAGGGACCATAATAGATTCTCTATTGAAGAAGATTTTTCTGAAAAAACAAAATAATTTCCTCTTGACTCTCTCTCTTCAGGCTACTGCTCATCCTTCAGTGGCTCAATGTATGGAGGTAATCAGTCTGATGGTGGCTTCCATGGACATCATTCCTTTTACTTGAATCCATTTGAGAGCTCTCCAGTTGTGCATGCTCAGGCAATGGAATGGCGGATCTATCTCAGAGAATAGAGTTAGATCAGTCGTCAAGGGACTCTCTCCCGTGGTGGATTTCTCAGGAACATCTGTCTCAGGGCACATGCTTTCAGAGACCTTCCTGGGTGATCGTGACCACGGATGCCAGCCTGTAATTTTCAATGCTCTATTGGCTTGGCATCAGTTGTCCTCAGTCCAGTTTTTCAGGTTCCAGTCAGACAACATAACCTCTGTGGGTTACATCAATCACCAGGGTGGAACTCATGCCTGATGAAACGGCAGGGAGAGCCGAGAAACGCGTAGCAAAACCAACTGATTATATTGCTATTCGCTTGCTTATAAGGATCACTGTATATAGTTCATGTTTGCAGTGTTTTAAAATAAAGGACTTTGTTTTATCAACATCATTGCCCGTATATCCTTATGGAGTGAGTGTCACTACCATACCGCTGAAGTGGGGAGAGTGAGAACCGGAGAGAGCAAGCTGGTTTGCTCTAATAACCAGCCTGTGTCAACAAGCACATTGGTGTGCTCATCAAAATTGTGAGTACCCTGCGTAAAGATTACAGCTGTGCAAGTTGGAATATTGCTATAGATACACACATTTGGGCGCCTCTTTGTGTTTGAATATTCACAGATTACTCTGTTCTTTCTCTTTCTACAGGTCTCTGTGAGGAGTGGCTTCCTCTCACACCATGGTCTTCTAGGTACGGAGGATGGGCACTTAAACTGATTACATTGCAATATTATTGGACATGTATATCCTTTATACAGGATATTTAAGGCATGGAGCAGGCACTGATCTTGTGACTCTGAGACATTGATTATTACTTTTTTACCAGGCTATAAAAATACTTTCCCTTTTGACTTATTGTGTGCTGCTATAGCTAAGCTTGTCATGGCTTTATTGTTTACTACTCTGTTGAGGCGCGGGTCCTGGCTGTGGACTAGTCGCTCTCAGATGCAGTTATTGCAGTTTGTCTTGCAATGGTGGCTGTGACAGTGTCTAAATATGTTTTAAGAGTTTTAAAACAGTGGACCTTGTATTAGGAATGGATTCTGACGGATCACATAATTGATACTCATTCCGGTGTATTTTCAGTGTCTGTTACACGGATGAGTATGTATTAGCGCTTAGTACATTGGTGGTTTCGCTATACAAAATTGTGGCATGCTTGGTTACGCCGTTTCTTTTCATGGCGGGGGAAGTGCTACAGAAGGGAAAATGCAAGAGCGCACGCTTTCCTTCTACGCTCTGTTTTTCTTGATGTTGAGTCACGTGGACCGCCTCTCCTCTTCAATTCTAATCAGCGGAGTGGCGTTCTCACAGATGCATATTTTTCTGTGGATGGTAGTCTCTGAGGGAGAAATCTCAGATTTGGACAGTATAATTCCTTCATCTGATGCTGAAGTAGTAACCTTCAAATTTAAGCTTGAACACCTTTGTGTATTGATAAAGGAGGTTTTGGCTTCTTTGGACGACTCTGATACGTCTGTCGTTGTCAATCCTAAAAGAATTTAGTTAACTTAATAGTTGCTTGTTGTTCCTTCCTCTGTGGAAGTGTTTCCTGTTCCAGACCGTGATAGGAGAATTTTCACAGGAATGAGAGAAGTCAGGGATTCCTTTTTTCCTGTCTCCTGTTTGTAAACAGATGTTTCCTGTTGCTGTCTCCATTAAATATCATGGCGCACAGTGCCTACAGTAGAAGGGACGTTCTACTCTGGCTAAGAGAACTATGATCCCTATAGAGGATAGCTGCTCTTTTAAGGATTAATGGACTAAGCTGAAGGCTTATATAGATATTGCCACTGTTGTAAGCGCAGCATCTTATTGGTGTGACGCCTTTTGTAAGTCTATTTTGGTAGAGACTCCTTTAGAGGAGATCCAGAACAGAATTGTGGCTCAAAAGCTAGCCAATTCTTTCATTTCTGATGCTACCTTACAAGTCATTAAGCCGGGAGCCAAGTATCTGGCTTCGCGGTGCTAGCCTGCAGGGCGTTGTGGCTATATTCTTGGTCAGAGTAGTCAAAGCTTCTGGCACTTTCTTACAAGGGTGAGACTTTGTTTGGTCCTGATCTGACAGGAATATTTCTGATATAACGGGTGGAAAAGGGGTCTTTTCTACCACAAGACAAGAAGAATAGTCCTAAAGGACGTCAGAGTGAAAACCTGCAGCTGAGTCTATACCAGCATGAAGGGTTTGCCCCCAATCCGGGATCGGTGGGGGCTGAATCTCTGTTTTTCTTCAAACATGGATACAAGTTGTCACAGCCTGCGGACATAGTATCTCAGGGTTACAATATAGAATTCAAACCTTTCCTCTTAGAGGTAGGTTCCACCTCTCAATTTATCTGCGGACCAGATAGCGGAGAGGCATTTTGGGAATTGCTTTTGTGAATTTTCTTCCCTGGGAGTGATAGTTCCAGTTCCTGTAATGGAACAGGGTCTAGGATTTTATTCATACCTGTTCGTGGTTCCCAAAAAAAGAGGGAACTTTTCGTCCTCTTCTAGACCTAAAGTGTCTCAAGTTTTATCAGGGTACCGTCCTTCAAAATGGAAACCATTGGTTCCATTCTTCCTTTGGTCCTAGAGGGTCAGTTCATGATGACCATAGACCTGGGGGATGTGTATCTTCAAGTTCCTGAGATTTGCCTTTCTGTCATACATTTTCAGTTTGTGGCTCTTTCCTTTGAGATTGCCACGGCTCCCAGAATTTCTTTTAAGATTCTGGAGGCTATCTTGGCACAAGTTGGCAGTGATCAGGTTTCGGGGGAATTGCTGTGGCGCCCTTACTAGACGACATAATGGTTCTGGCTCCATCTTTTCAACCAGCAAACTCTCATACAGCGATCTTGTTTCGTTCCCACGAATGGGAATTGAATCTAAAAGAGAGTTCTCTTGTTCCAACTACAGGGGTAGTTTCTCTCAGGGACCATAATAGTTTCCTATCTCTGAAGATATTTCCCCTCTCTGCAGTCTACTGTTCGGCCTTCAGTGGCTCAATGTATGGAGGTAATTGGTCTGATGGTCGCTTCATTGGAGCAGTTACAAAGTGTAGCGTTATCAAGTCTGCTTTACACGCAGAAGGTCCTAGGTTCAGAACCCAGTGGGATTATTTGTTACATCATTCCCTTTGTTCGTTTTCATCTGTGAGTTCTGCTTTTATGCATGCTCAGATGGTGGAACGGGGATATTGTGGATCTGTTTCAGAGGATAGATCTAAGTCTGTAGACTGGGATTCTTTCCTGTGGTGGTTTTTTTCAGGAGCATCTGTCTCAGGGCACATGCTTTCGGAAGCCTTCCTGGGTAATAGTGTCCACGGACGCCAGCCTGTTGAGCTGGGGACGATGGACTCAGGAGGGGTCTGCTCTCCCCATAACCATCTTGGAGTTGAGAGCGATCTACAATGCTCTGTTGGCTTGGTCTCAGTTATCTTTAGTCCGATTTATCCATTTCTAGTTGGACAATTTCACCTCAGTGGTTTATATCAACCATATGGGAGGAACCTGGAATTGCTTAACCATGATGGAGGTGGTATGGATTGTTAGTCGCTCGCAATCGCTATCTATATGCAATCCATATCCCTAGAGTGGATACTGTGAGAGGATTCTTGAGCAGTCAGACATTTCATCCCGGGGAGTGGGTGCTCCTCCCGGAGGTGTTCTCCGTGTTATCCATCAAATGGGGGGTGCTGGAGTTGGATCATATGGCAGTACACCAAGCTCGCAAGCCTGTTACTGGTCACTTTTGCCAAAAGAGATGGCGAAAATACCTTTATTGGTGTGAATCCAAGGGCTACTTTCGGAGTAGGGTCAGGATTCCTAGGATTCTGTTTTCTCTCCAGATAGGCCTGGAGAAGGTTTTCTCAGTCAGTTTTCTGATGGCTCAGAGTTCTGCATTATCGATTTTGTTACACAAGTGTCTAGCGGATTTGCCAGATGTGTAATCCTTTTGTAGGGCCTTGGTTAGAATTAAACCTGTGTTTAAGTCTGATGCTCCTCCATGGAGTCTTAACCTTGTTCTTAAGGTTTTGCAGCAGGCTTTGCTTGAGGAGATTTTCTTCCTTTTGCTATCTCTTCTGCTCGGAGAGTTTTCGGAACTCTCGGCTTGAAGTGTGATTCACCTTATCTTTTCTTTTTTCAGTTAAAGCGGTTCTTCGTCCTAAGTGGTTTTGAATAGAAATTTTAATCGGGGACTTATGGTTCCTTCTCTATGTCCTAATCCTTATTCTCATAAGGAATGTTTGTTGCGCAACTTGGATGTTGTGTGTGTTTTTTTTTTTTTTTTAAATATTCTTTTTTATTGGGTGACAGTTCAACAACATTTACAGACTTTTGTCAGGTGGTTACAATAAACTTGATAAACATGGTATATTTCCAATAGCAAACTTTGTATTAGACTTTTTCTTTTTTGCCGTCAAACTGTCCCCCCCTCTTTCCTTTTTCTCTCCCTCCCTCCCTTAATTTACATCTCATACATCTCACCTTGGTTGTTATCTTCACAGTTCTTATGTCTACGGCTTTTAACTGCTTTCAAGTTGTTAAGGATTTCTATCAATTATCCTTCTTATCCTGAAACTTCTCTGCATTTGAATACCTCCCCCTTTGATGCACAGCGGTGGACTCTTCCATCCCCTGGGACTCTCATTCCTTGGGTTTGAGCTTTACAGTGTGTTCCATTCCCCTCTCAGTTGTGCTGTTAAAATGTATTCTGAATTACGGAACGGGTGTATTATCTGTTTTTGTATCTGGACTGGCTGTTGTAGGATTAACTTTTCCCATTTCCTCATAAAAGCTTTGACCCTTTCCTTTACATCTCCCATAGTATCAAACTGTTCTATTGTCATCTGTTGCAGTAGTAAACTTTTGAGCTGTCCTAGTGTTGGTGGGTTTTTTTCCCTCCACTCCCTGAGAATCAGTCTCCTCGCTGTGAGGATTATATTATATATAAGTCGTTTCTGTGTGCCTAGGTTACCTGGGATATCTAGAAGTATTATGGCCCTCCCATCCAATTTAATCTGGGTAGAGCATGTCTTGTTCATCCATCTTTCCGTCATAGCCCAAAATTTTGTCAATCTTGGGCATGTCACAAGTAAGTGTACATATTCAGGGTTGGGCTGCCTACACCTGACACAAACATTGTCTGCTTCTTTCACCCACTTGCTATATATCCTAGGAGTGATGTGTGCCCTATGAATCGTTTTCGTGTGCATTTCCCTCACGTCAGCTCCTATGGTGGCTTTCCTGACGTTCTCTACACTGTTTATGATTTGTTCTTCTGAAATCTGTGTCTGCAGTATGTCCGACCATTTATTGCTCAGGCTTGTCCTGTTTTTTTGGTTTGGTATGTCTATCAGCATTTTGTATATGGGGGAGACTGAGTGACCGCCTTGAGATGTCATGGAAACCAGTTTTGATATCGGGTCATTATGGTCTGTAAAGTTTATGTGTTTCTGCAATTGCGTTACGTAGTGTTTGATTTGCAAGTATGCAAAGTGGTGTTGTCTAGGTAGTGAAAAATCTTTCTGTAAGTCTTGAAAAGTGTGGATTAGCCCAGTAGATTCTGACACCAACTGTCTAACTGAATGTAAGCCCTTATCTTTCCATTGTTGAAATGGTTTCGTAGTCAGTCCTGCTGGGAAGTCTGGGTTCCCTCCCATGGGTATGAATTTTGTGTATGTGTGAGGCACCCCCATCCACCTACACAGTTTTGCCCAGGCCCTGATTGATTCCCCAAAGAGTGGAGAGTCCTTGGTCAGTTTGCGTATTTTGTGAAGCTCCATATGTGGTAACATTGCTAAAGCCCATGGGTGAACCATGCTGCTCTCTATGTCTTTATGTGTGAAGTGATTTGTGTTACTTAGCCAGTCCAGAACGTATTTGCTGGACGTGGCCCAGTTGTACAGTTCCAAGTTCGGCAGTCCCAAGCCCCCAGCATGGACCGAGCACATCAGCTTCTCTAAGCTAATCCTGTGTTTTTTCCCTGACCATATGAAGTTTGCAAATTGTGTGTTTAAATACCTCAGGTCTTTCTTGTACAACAACATGGGAATCATTTGGAATGTGTACATTAACCTTGGAAACAAGATCATTTTTATCAAGCAAATTCTGCCCGACACCGATACTGGTAATGCTTTCCAATTTCTGAGATCTTCTATGATTTTGCTAATAATCGGTTTGTGGTTAAGGGCGTACCATCTGGAGGGGTCTTTTGATAAGCTTATCCCCAAATATTTAATAGTATCCTCTAGTATTTTGAATTTGAATCCTAGGTCTTCTTTATGACCCATTGGGGATAGCCACAGGATTTCGCTCTTATCTTTATTAATTTGGTACCCCGAGATTTTGCTAAATTCCTCAATAATAGACATCAGTCGTGGTGTTTCTTTTTCTGGGTCTGATATGAATAACACCATATCGTCTGCGTATAAGGATAGGTGTAAAGTCGCCCGCCCCACTCTCAGTCCTTGTGTTTCAGTCCTGATTCTGTGTGCCATTGGTTCCATGGCCAGGTCAAAAAGGAGAGGGGACAGAGGGCAGCCCTGCCTCGTTCCCCTCCCCAGTTGGAATCTTGGAGAGAGTGTTCCATTGACAATCACCGCTGCCTGGGCTGACCTGTAGATGCTGGCGACCGACCCGAAGAAGGAGCCCCTTATTCCATATCTGGTCAGCGTGTGGAATAAATGCTCCCACAATACCTTGTCAAAAGCCTTCTCCGCATCGATCGCCAGCATGCACGCTCTTTGTGTTGGAGTGCTTACCTTTCCCCCTTCCCTGTTGTTCCAGTAATGTTGTAGTACTAATTGCACTTTCCTGATATTGAGAACTGAGGATCTACCTTTGACGAACCCTGTTTGGTCACTGTGGATCAGGGATGGCATTATGGTCGCTAGTCTATTGGCCAGAATTTTGGTAAAGATTTTATAATCACTATTTAATAGTGATATGGGTCTATATGATTCTCTAGCTGTTGGGTCTCTTCCTGGTTTCGGAAGGATACAAATGTGTGCTTCCGTGAAACGTTCACTCAGTTCTTCCCCTCTTGGTATCTTATCAAATAATTTGGCCAGGGTGTTTGATACCTCTTCTCTCATCAGTTTGTAAAATTCATTGGGCAGGCCATCTGGCCCTGCCGTCTTATTTATGGGGAGGTGCCCTATTGTCTTATGTATTTCCTGTACTGAGATCGGTGCATTCAAGAGTTGGAGGTTCTCCTCCGTGATTTGGGGTAATTTAATTCCCTTCCAGAACTGTTCCCTGTGTCCTCTGTCAACTGGATGTGGTGTATATAATTCTGAGTAGTATTCACAGAATGCTTGCTGTTTTTCAGCTTCTGTGGTTAAAGACCTGCCCTGAATTTTCAGTGTCTGGATTACATTGGGTTTTCTTACTAATCTAGTGATATTGGCTAGTGTGCTGCTTATCCTGTTGCCGTATCTGTAAAAACGTGCTCTGGCTCTGCTAATGGTTCCTTTAGCGTTTTGTAGTAAGAATGTGTCCCTCTGTAGTTTGACTCCGGTATACTTTTGTCTGTTCTCTGCGGTAGGGGTTCTAAGGTATTTATTATATGCGTTTGTGACTTGTCTTAGTAATATGTTTTCTCTTTGTTTGTATTTCTTGTTAACCCCTGATGCATATGTCATGATAACTCCTCTTAGAACCGCCTTTGCTGTGTCCCAAAATAAGGCCGGTGTTGACATGTGTGCTTTGTTGGCTTCTGCATAGTGTATCCATTCCCCCTTAAGGTGGTTTAGGAGATTAACATCCCTGTATAAGTAGTATGGGAATTTCCATCCTTCCCTTTTGGGGCGTCTGGGGCCTACCTTCATAATCAGTGAGATTGGTGCATGGTCTGATAGTGTGACCGTGTCAATTTTAGTGTCTAAAATCTGTGTGCTCAGGGTAGATGAAATAAGGAAGAAATCTATCCTTGATAATGTCTGTTTGGATGGGGATATGCATGTAAAGTCTCTACTGTCTGGATATCTCGCCCTCCAAATGTCTGTCAAATTCAACGCCCTTTTAAATTTATTCAATATCCTGGTTTCTTTTTTGCAGTATGCGGCTGGGTGGTTTGTAATCCCTGGATTGTCTGGGTTGGGAAAGCGATCCGCCGGTACCTGAGGTGCTATATTGAAGTCTCCCACTACCACTAGTTGTGTCCCTGTGTGCGGTAATAATTTCCCTTGTATTGCCTGCCAAAACTCAGCCTTCTTGTGTAAGGGGCCATATAGTCTGCAGAGAGTGAATGCTGTTTGTTCCACTTCTATATTCAAAATGATGTATCTACCCTCTTTGTCTATCTCTCTGTGAGTTATTTTGTATGTTAACTGTTTCCTGAAGAGAATGGCTACCCCTCTTGCTCTTTTAGCTTCATATGGTGTGAAGTTGACTTCTCCTACCCAATCTTGTTGGAGTTTCCTGTGTTCCTCCTGTGATAGATGTGTCTCCTCCAGTACTGCAATGTCAGCTCTTTGTTTTTTAAGATATTTAAGAATTGCCTTTCTCTTTATAGGTGACGTGACCCCGCCCACATTCCATGCTACTATCTTAATCTGATCTAGTGACATTTTCCTGTGATTTTTGTGTGTCTGCTATACAGTGTTGTGTGGTGTGTGTTTTATTCGAGTATGCACTTACCCTTACTGAGTTCACAACTGGTGTTTAGATATGTCTATGGCCTACTTGTACACCTTTTCCTAGTGATGAATCTGAGTCCCAGGGGAGGTCTTGAACTGAGTCCACCCTGCTTGTAGAGAACAAGAGAAAAACAGTTTAAGCAACAAGTTAATTCAGACGCAGTGTTTTCCCACTTTGCAACTTTCTTAATCTTATTCAAGCAAAAAAGAAAACTCAAAAACATTAAACCAAACAGTGATAACTTGAACAAATCTCTCTCTCTTCCCTCTTTCTTCCTTTCTTTTTTTTTTTTTTTTTTTTTTTACTTTATTAGAGAGTATCCCCCCTCCCCCCCCCCAATAACTTGAACTGTAATACTTAGTTAGTACTGTCCATTTCAGTGCCTTTTTATAGTCCTTGTTATAGTCCTTGGATGAAGACCATTCTTCTTTATTCCTGTTACCAGTCCAATGACAGGTTTTGCCCTGCTTGTGTGAAGTTCCTCCCCATGGGAGTTGTAGTTCTGATTTCACTGCTCTGCCATTGGATGTTGTTCCTCCTCTTCCTGCTGATTTTCTTCTCCTGCCACCTGTCTTAGATATTTCTGTATTTGACCCGTCGATTCAAAGAGTCTTGGGCCCTGAGGTGTTTGAACTCTTAGTTTTGCTGGGTAAAGTAGTGCCACTGGGATGCCTTTGTCGATCAACTGTCTGCAGTATGGAGAAAACTCTCTCCTTTTCCTGGTTACATCCGCCGAGTAGTCTTGAAAGATGTGCAGTTTTTTGCCCTCATACTGGATAGGTCCAGCTTGTCTGTATGCTCTCAGCAGTTGAACCTTGTCCTTAAAATTAAGATATTTTATCATAACTTGCCTGGGTGGTGTATCTCTATTGTCCATTTCTCTCGTCCTACCGACTCTATGAGCCCTTTCTGCTATACATGGAATGTCAGCTTCCGTGAGTTTTAATATTTGTGGTAAGGTAACTTCTGCGAAGCGTATCAATTCAGTGCCTGGGACTGATTCTGGCAACCCCATGACTCTCAGGTTGTTCCTCCGCGACCTGTTTTCCAGGTCATCCACTCTTGCTAGTAATAGGGAGTTTTGTCTCTGTAGTTGTGTGACGTTCGTGTTGGTATCACGTTGTCTAATCTCTGTATCTGAGATTCTTTGTTCGACTTGTGTCAGTCTTGTTGAGAAGTGTTTAAACTCAGATGAAAGAGAGTCCATCCCATTTTGGAGTTGTTCAATTTTTGGGAGGAACAGCGCTGACAGCTGAGAGACTATGGGGGGAGTGTCTTTTAACTGAGAGTCTTGTATTGTGTCCTCATTGTTGGGATCTGCATGTATCTCCGCCAGATGTCTTGTTCTGCGGTCTGCACTCTTGTTCTTAGAAGTCATCGTTACTGTTTTCTTTTTGAAGCTGTGATAATATTTGTGCATACAGTTGATTGGGGTTAGGCTCTCTTTTAATTTTTCTTAGATATCTGATGTCAGGTTAGAGATGAGTCCCAGGGAACTGTGTGTATCCCTTTGTTCAGCTGCACCTTTTATGTATTGGCTGGAGTTCAGGTCCTATGGGGTTATCTGAAGTCTTGTTAGACAGTGTTAGGCCTCCACCAGTTTTTTGGTCTTCACCGTGCTGGAGATGTCTCTTCTGTTAATTAGGCGTGGGTGTATTGGGTTATGGGGGGGAGAGCCAGATCATGGGGTATCACTCCTCATATTCCATCCTCACTGTTTAGAGTAAATTGATTTTCCCCCTTTGCAATACTGTTCTTGTTTGGTGGTTTATAGCTTTAAGTCCCAGTTTTCTGGTTATGTCTTTCTTCCCCCCCCCCACGTGGTGATTATGTGAGGGTTTGCCCTCTAGGGTCTTCAATACCAATGTTTATAGGCCCTGTGATGACCCTTCCAACAAATGCCCCTTCCGATTCGTGTATTTATTGGTCTTTTGTTTGTAGCGTGCTCGTTTTGTGTCTGTTTGGTGTTTAATTGCAGCTCCATATGCACCGCTATGTATTGTCTCCCCTGCCACGTGGGTCTGTGTCTGTGAGAGGTATGATCTCGCTGTTACTCACTGTTACTTTGGGTGCTTGGCGATTCTTTCGTTAATTCCTGTATTCTTTTACTCCCCTCCGGTTTTGCCGCTTCGATTCTCTGCTGCTACCTTGCACCTTACCGGTGAGATGCAATCTGCGCTTTCGCGCCACTCTGTGTACCGACTATCTGGGTGCCGGGGCGGTGGAATTCCCCCTCACGCTTCTTGGCCGACACTGACCTGTCCGATGTAAAAGGACTTTAGGGTCGTGTAAGGCATATGCGTTTGAGCTTTTTGAGCAGTTTTTAATGATTTAAGGCCGCTGCTTGCCCGGAGCTCTCTGTCTATGCGACCGCTCTAAAGCTCCGCCTCCCGGAAGTCGTTGTGTGTGTTTCTCCAACATAGGTGTGTCCGGTCCACGGCGTCATCCTTACTTGTGGGATATTCTCTTCCCCAACAGGAAATGGCAAAGAGCCCAGCAAAGCTGGTCACATGATCCCTCCTAGGCTCCGCCTACCCCAGTCATTCTCTTTGCCGTTGTACAGGCAACATCTCCACGGAGATGGCTTAGAGTTTTTTTTTTATTCTGGGTATTTTGATATAATAATATCGGCAGGCACTGTTTTAGACACCTTATTCTTTAGGGGCTTTCCCAAAGCATAGGCAGAGTCTCATTTTCGCGCCGGTGTTGCGCACTTGTTTTTGAGAGGCATGGCATGCAGTCGCATGTGAGAGGAGCTCTGATACTTATAAAAGACTTCTGAAGCGTCATTTGGTATCGTATTCCCCTTTGGGTTTGGTTGGGTCTCAGCAAAGCAGATACCAGGGACTGTAAAGGGGTTAAAGCTTAAAACGGCTCCGGTTCCGTTATTTTAAGGGTTAAAGCTTCCAAAATTGGTGTGCAATATTTTCAAGGCTTTAAGACACTGTGGTGAAAGTTTGGTGAATTTTGAACAATTCCTTCATGTTTTTTCGCAATTGCAGTAATAAAGTGTGTTCAGTTTAAAATTTAAAGTGACAGTAACGGTTTTATTTTAAAACGTTTTTTGTAGTAAGCCATGTTTATTACGATTGTAAATAAGGGCTTCACAAGGGCTTATTTAGACTGTAGACTTTTTTTGGGCTAAATCGATTGATATTAACACTTATTTAGCCTTGAGGAATCATTTATTCTTATCAAGTTTATGCCTGTTTAACATGTCTGAACTACCAGATAGACTGTGTTCTGAATGTGGGGAAGCCAGAATTCCTATTCATTTAAATAAATGTGATTTATGTGATAATGACAATGATGCCCAAGATGATTCCTCAAGTGAGGGGAGTAAGCATGGTACTGCATCATTCCCTCCTTCGTCTACACGAGTCTTGCCCACTCAGGAGGCCCCTAGTACATCTAGCGCGCCAATACTCCTTACTATGCAACAATTAACGGCTGTAATGGATAATTCTGTCAAAAACATTTTAGCCAAAATGAACCCTTGTCAGCGTAAGCGTGGATGCTCTGTTTTAGTTACTGAAGAGCATGACGACGCTGATATTAATATCTCTGAAGGGCCCCTAACCCAATCTGAGGGGGCCAGGGAGGTTTTGTCTGAGGGAGAAATTACTGATTTAGGGAACATTTCTCAGCAGGCTGAATCTGATGTGATTACATTTAAATTTAAATTGGAACATCTCCGCATTTTGCTTAAGGAGGTATTATCCACTCTGGATGATTGTGAAAATTTGGTCATCCCAGAGAAACTATGTAAAATGGACAAGTTCCTAGAGGTGCCGGGGCTCCCAGAAGCTTTTCCTATACCCAAGCGGGTGGCGGACATTGTTAATAAAGAATGGGAAAGGCCCGGTATTCCTTTCGTCCCTCCCCCCATATTTAAAAAATTGTTTCCTATGGTCGACCCCAGAAAGGACTTATGGCAGTCAGTCCCCAAGGTCGAGGGAGCGGTTTCTACTTTAAACAAACGCACCACTATTCCCATAGAGGATAGTTGTGCTTTCAAAGATCCTATGGATAAAAAATTAGAAGGTTTGCTTAAAAAGATGTTTGTTCAGCAGGGTTACCTTCTACAACCCATTTCATGCATTGTCCCTGTCACTACAGCCGCATATTTCTGGTTTGATGAACTGATTAAGGTGCTCGATAGTGACTCTCCTCCTTATGAGGAGATTATGGACAGAATCAATGCTCTCAAATTGGCTAATTCTTTCACTCTAGACGCCTCTTTGCAATTGGCTAAGTTAGCGGCTAAGAATTCTGGGTTTGCTATTGTGGCGCGCAGAGCGCTTTGGTTGAAATCTTGGTCGGCTGATGCGTCTTCCAAGAACAAGCTACTAAACATTCCTTTCAAGGGGAAAACGCTGTTTGGTCCTGACTTGAAAGAGATTATCTCTGATATCACTGGGGGTAAGGGCCACGCCCTTCCTCAGGATCGGCCTTTCAAGGCAAAAAATAGACCTAATTTTCGTCCCTTTCGTAAAAACGGACCAGCCCAAGGTGCTACGTCCTCTAAGCAAGAGGGTAATACTTCTCAGGCCAAGCCAGCTTGGAGACCAATGCAAGGCTGGAACAAGGGAAAGCAGGCCAAGAAACCTGCCACTGCTACCAAGACAGCATGAAATATTGGCCCCCGATCCGGGACCGGATCTGGTGGGGGGCAGACTCTCTCTCTTCGCTCAGGCTTGGGCAAGAGATGTTCTGGATCCTTGGGCGCTAGAAATAGTCTCCCAGGGTTATCTTCTGGAATTCAAGGGACTTCCCCCAAGGGGGAGGTTCCACAGGTCTCAGTTGTCTTCAGACCACATAAAAAGACAGGCGTTCTTACATTGTGTAGAAGACCTGTTAAAAATGGGAGTGATTCATCCTGTTCCATTAAGAGAACAAGGGATGGGGTTCTACTCCAATCTGTTCATAGTTCCCAAAAAAGAGGGAACGTTCAGACCAATCCTAGATCTCAAGATCTTAAACAAATTTCTCAAGGTCCCATCGTTCAAGATGGAAACCATTCGAACTATCCTTCCTTCCATCCAGGAAGGTCAATTCATGACCACGGTGGATTTAAAGGATGCGTATCTACATATTCCTATCCACAAGGAACATCATCGGTTCCTAAGGTTTGCATTCCTGGACAAACATTACCAGTTCGTGGCGCTTCCTTTCGGATTAGCCACTGCTCCAAGGATTTTCACAAAGGTACTAGGGTCCCTTCTAGCGGTGCTAAGACCAAGGGGCATTGCAGTAGTACCCTACCTGGACGACATTCTGATTCAAGCGTCGTCCCTCCCTCGAGCAAAAGGCTCACACGGACATCGTCCTGGCCTTTCTCAGATCTCACGGCTGGAAAGTGAACGTGGAAAAGAGTTCTCTATCCCCGTCAACAAGGGTTCCCTTCTTGGGAACAATTATAGATTCCTCAGAAATGAGGATTTTTCTAACAGAGGCCAGAATAACAAAGCTTCTGGACTCTTGTCGGATACTTCATTCCGTTCCTCTTCCTTCCGTAGCTCAGTGCATGGAAGTGATCGGGTTGATGGTAGCGGCAATGGACATAGTTCCTTTTGCGCGCATTCATCTAAGACCATTACAACTGTGCATGCTCAGTCAGTGGAATGGGGACTATACAGACTTGTCTCCAAAGATACAAGTAAATCAGAGGACCAGAGACTCACTCCGTTGGTGGCTGTCCCTGGACAACCTGTCACAAGGGATGACATTCCGCAGACCAGAGTGGGTCATTGTCACGACCGACGCCAGTCTGACGGGCTGGGGCGCGGTCTGGGGATCCCTGAAAGCTCAGGGTCTTTGGTCTCGGGAAGAATCTCTTCTACCGATAAATATTCTGGAACTGAGAGCGATATTCAATGCTCTCAAGGCTTGGCCTCAGCTAGCGAGGACCAAGTTCATACGGTTTCAATCAGACAACATGACGACTGTTGCGTACATCAACCATCAGGGGGGAACAAGGAGTTCCCTAGCGATGGAGGAAGTGACCAAGATTATTCTATGGGCGGAGTCTCACTCCTGCCACCTGTCTGCTATCCTGGAAAATTGGGAAGCGGATTTTCTGAGTCGTCAGACATTGCATCCGGGGGAGTGGGAACTCCATCCGGAAATCTTTGCCCTAGTCACTCAGCTGTGGGGCATTCCAGACATGGATCTAATGGCCTCTCGTCAGAACTTCAAAGTTCCCTGTTACGGGTCCAGATCCAGGGATCCCAAGGCGGCTCTAGTGGATGCACTAGTAGCACCTTGGACCTTCAAACTAGCTTATGTGTTTCCGCCGTTTCCTCTCATTCCCAGGCTGGTAGCCAGGATCAATCAGGAGAGGGCGTCGGTGATCTTGATAGCTCCTGCGTGGCCACGCAGGACTTGGTATGCAGATCTGGTGAATATGTCATCGGTTCCACCTTGGAAGCTACCTTTGAGACGAGACCTTCTTGTTCAGGGTCCGTTCGAACATCCGAATCTGGTTTCACTCCAGCTGACTGCCTGGAGATTGAACGCTTGATTTTATCGAAGCGAGGTTTCTCAGATTCTGTTATCGATACTCTTGTTCAGGCCAGAAAGCCTGTAACTAGAAAGATTTACCACAAAATTTGGAAAAAATATATCTGTTGGTGTGAATCTAAAGGATTCCCTTGGGACAAGGTTAAGATTCCTAGGATTCTATCCTTCCTTCAAGAAGGATTGGAAAAAGGATTATCGGCAAGTTCCCTGAAGGGACAGATTTCTGCCTTGTCGGTGTTACTTCACAAAAAGCTGGCAGCTGTGCCAGATGTTCAAGCCTTTGTTCAGGCTTTGGTTAGAATTAAGCCTGTTTACAAACCTTTGACTCCTCCTTGGAGTCTCAATTTAGTTCTTTCAGTTCTTCAGGGGGTTCCGTTTGAACCCTTACATTCCGTTGATATTAAGTTATTATCTTGGAAAGTTTTGTTTTTAGTTGCAATTTCTTCTGCTAGAAGAGTTTCAGAATTATCTGCTCTGCAGTGTTCCCCTCCTTATCTGGTGTTCCATGCAGATAAGGTGGTTTTACGTACTAAACCTGGTTTTCTTCCGAAAGTTGTTTCTAACAAAAACATTAACCAGGAGATTATCGTGCCTTCTCTGTGTCCGAAACCAGTTTCAAAGAAGGAACGTTTGTTGCACAATTTGGATGTTGTTCGCGCTCTAAAATTCTATTTAGATGCTACAAAGGATTTTAGACAAACATCTTCCTTGTTTGTTGTTTATTCAGGTAAAAGGAGAGGTCAAAAAGCAACTTCTACCTCTCTCTCTTTTTGGATTAAAAGCATCATCAGATTGGCTTACGAGACTGCCGGACGGCAGCCTCCCGAAAGAATCACAGCTCATTCCACTAGGGCTGTGGCTTCCACATGGGCCTTCAAGAACGAGGCTTCTGTTGATCAGATATGTAGGGCAGCGACTTGGTCTTCACTGCACACTTTTACCAAATTTTACAAGTTTGATACTTTTGCTTCTTCTGAGGCTATTTTTGGGAGAAAGGTTTTGCAAGCCGTGGTGCCTTCCATTTAGGTGACCTGATTTGCTCCCTCCCTTCATCCGTGTCCTAAAGCTTTGGTATTGGTTCCCACAAGTAAGGATGACGCCGTGGACCGGACACACCTATGTTGGAGAAAACAGAATTTATGTTTACCTGATAAATTTCTTTCTCCAACGGTGTGTCCGGTCCACGGCCCGCCCTGGTTTTTTTAATCAGGTCTGATAATTTATTTTCTTTAACTACAGTCACCACGGTACCATATGGTTTCTCCTATGCTAATATTCCTCCTTAACGTCGGTCGAATGACTGGGGTAGGCGGAGCCTAGGAGGGATCATGTGACCAGCTTTGCTGGGCTCTTTGCCATTTCCTGTTGGGGAAGAGAATATCCCACAAGTAAGGATGACGCCGTGGACCGGACACACCGTTGGAGAAAGAAATTTATCAGGTAAACATAAATTCTGTTTTTTAACATTTTTCTACTGGCGACTAGGGATTTTCACCAGTCTTCTGCCCTGTTTGTTTGTTTCTCTGGAAAACGTTCAGAAAGCTACTTCTATTTTTCTCTGGTTAAGAAGTTTAATTTGTTTTGTTTTTCGGACTGTGGGTCAGCAGTCTTCTGAGAGAGTTATGACTCGTTCCACAAGGGCTGTCTCTTCTTCTTGAGCTTTAAAAAATGAAGCTTCTGAGGAATAGTTTTGCAAGGCTGCAACTTGGTCTGCCTTGCATACTTTTTCCAAATTTTTTAATTTGATATTTTTGCCTCGGCCGAGGTTTCTTTTGGGGGAAAAGTTAAAGTGGTGGTGCCTTCTGTTTATGTCTGCCTGTCTTGTTCTCCCTCTCTAGTCATCTGTGTCCTCTAGCTTGGGTATTGGTTCCCAACAGTAATTGATGACGTCGTGGACTCACCATATCTTAGGAAAGAAAATAAAATTTATGCTTACCTGATAAATGTATTTATTTCCGAATATGGTGAGTCCACGACCCCTCCCTTTTATTTAAGACAGTTATTTCTTTACTAAACCTCAGGCACCTCTACACCTTTGTGTTATTCCTTTTTTCCATTTCCCTTCGGTCGAATGACTGGGGTTTAGGGGAAGTGGAATGATAATTAACAGCTTTGCTGTGGTGCTCTTTGCCTCCTCCTGCTGGCCAGGAGTGATATTCCCAACAGTAATTGATGACATTGTGGACTCACCATATCCGGAAAGAAAGAAATTTATCAGGTAAGCATAAATTTTGTTTTTATAAAAAAACTTGCATTTCTAACGGTGTATATCTCTTTCTTTAACCTTTAGGGGTGACCAGTCACGCAAAAGAGCAGGAGATGAGCTGACTTACAGTGAGTGACACTTCGTCCTTCTGGGGTTATATCTGTATGTGTCTTTATATGTCTTCCTTATGTTTTTATAATGTTATATCTGAATGTGACTTGGCTCTACACTTTTTACATTAATATCAAAGAATTATTCTCACAGCGCTAGAAGGACCTATAGCTCCTATCTAAAATGGGCCCCCAATGCCCACGGGAAGAGTACTAGTAGAAGATAAGTTAAGAGTGGAGCGCCAACAAAGGCAAGGTCTAGTGTGTGTGTGAGGGATGTGTTCACACTATCTTATATGGGGGCTATATCCCTGTGATTAACTGCAAAGGTTAATAATGGTGATAAAATGATAAGGATAAAAGTAATAACACAATTTTAATACAAACACAAATTACATCACTAAACATGGATCCATGGTACATAAAAACATATATATATATATATATATATATATATATATATATATATATATATATATATATATATATATATATATATATATATATATATATATATATATATATGTGTATATTTATAAAAACAATTCTAAAAAACACAACACTTAAAATATAGGTTTGAATACCAGGGGGAATGTGTCCCTCCAAGAAAAAGTTACGATATTGTTAAAACTGATATGGGTATGTAAATCGTAGAGGTGGTTGGACTCAACTACCCTCTATAACATTGGGTTCAGGGCTACCCGAAAATGGTTCAAATCACTGGTAGGTTGGTTCCTACTAGTCTAATCGATGCAATATACAAATTGTACAGAAGCAGAAAAATATATAAAAATATGAGAA
Organism: Bombina bombina; assembly: GCF_027579735.1. Lineage (NCBI taxonomy): Eukaryota > Metazoa > Chordata > Amphibia > Anura > Bombinatoridae > Bombina > Bombina bombina. Next base: position 223,528,243 of record NC_069507.1, read on the forward strand.
AATACAAATAAAAATTCACAACGTGGTGTGTATCATGTGTGAAAAAAAGGGGAAAAAAATGGTTATAAAAGAAGGTGATCGCAGATTGTACTAGTGTGTACACAAACTAGTGTTGGTCAAAAAATGATTCCAAAAAGTGATAACAAAAATTCTTGAAAAATAAAACTATAAACCTGTGTGAAAAAATATATGTGTAAAAAAATATGTGTAAAAAAATAAGTGACAAATCACACAGTGAGTGATGTGTGAGATGGTGAGTGGAAAAGGAGTTTGTGTAAAAAAGTACAAAATACAAATAAATACAATAAGAAAACAAAAATATATTCCTAGAAAACGTCCCCAAAAGTCATAAAATGAAACTTAAATTGGTTCCAAATTAGTGTCCATAAAAATCAGATGGTGGTGACATTATGGTGATCCTGATAGAAATTGTATCCAAAAATAAATAAAAGTTAATGGTTCCAATAAATAGTTCAAATCCTCAAGATTGTGCAATAGATAAACAGTTCTAATCCTTGATGTCAAGGCAAAGAAAAAAAAGAGATATAACAATGCGAAAAAAAGAAGGCTGGGAAATCCTCAAAACCTAAAAACAGAAGAAAAATAACATAGTATAGTAATGTTTAGATAATCATAAATCATGAAAAATAGCTCACCATATAGTTGCCTATATACCATCTGATTTTTATGGACACTAATTTGGAACCAATTTAAGTTTCATTTTATGACTTTTGGGGACGTTTTCTAGGAATATATTTTTGTTTTCTTATTGTATTTATTTGTATTTCTTTCATGTAATTAGCAAGAGTCCATGAGCTAGTGACGTATGGGATATACATTCCTACCAGGAGGGGCAAAGTTTCCCAAACCTTAAAATGCCTATAAATACACCCCTCACCACACCCACAATTCAGTTTTACAAACTTTGCCTCCGATGGAGGTGGTGAAGTAAGTTTGTGCTAGATTCTACGTTGATATGCGCTCCGCAGCAAGTTGGAGCCCGGTTTTCCTCTCAGCGTGCAGTGAATGTCAGAGGGATGTGAAGAGAGTATTGCCTATTTGAATGCAGTGATCTCCTTCTAAGGGGTCTATTTCATAGGTTCTCTGTTATCGGTCGTTGAGATTCATCTCTTACCTCCCTTTTCAGATCGACGATATACTCTTATATATACCATTACCTCTGCTGATTCTCGTTTCAGTACTGGTTTGGCTATCTGCTATATGTAGATGAGTGTCCTGGGGTAAGTAAGTCTTATTTTCTGTGACACTCCTAGCTATGGTTGGGCACTTTGTTTATAAAGTTCTAAATATATGTATTCAAACATTTATTTGCCTTGACTCAGAATGTTCAACTTTCCTTATTTTCAGACAGTCAGTTTCATATTTGGGATAATGCATTTTAATTTAACATATTTTACCTTAAAATTTGACTTTTTCCCTGTGGGCTGTTAGGCTCGCGGGGGCTGAAAATGCTTCATTTTATTGCGTCATTCTTGGCGCGGACTTTTTTGGCGCAAAAATTCTATTTCCGTTTCCGGCGTCATACGTGTCGCCGGAAGTTGCGTCATTCTTTGACGTTATTTTGCGCCAGAAATGTCGGCGTTCCGGATGTGGCGTCATTTTTGGCGCCAAAAGCATTTAGGCGCCAAATAATGTGGGCGTCTTTTTTGGCGCTAAAAAATATGGGCGTCATTTTTGTCTCCACATTATTTAAGTCTCATTATTTATTGCTTCTGGTTGCTAGAAGCTTGTTCACTGGCATTTTTTTCCCATTCCTGAAACTGTCATTTAAGGAATTTGATCAATTTTGCTTTATATGTTGTTTTTTTCTTTTACATATTGCAAGATGTTCCACGTTGCAACTGAGTCAGAAGTTACTACAGGAAAATCACTGCACAGTGCTGGAGCTACCAAGCTAAGTCTGCTATAAACTTTTGGTATCTGTTTCTCCAGCTGTTATTTGTATTGCATGTCATGTCAAACTTATTAATGCAGATAAAATTTCCTTTAGTACTGTTACATTACCTGTTGCTGTTCCGTCAACATCTAATTTTCAGAGTGTTCCTGATAACATAAGAGATTTTATTTATTTTAAATCCATTAAGAAGGCTATGTCTGTTATTTCTCCTTCTAGTATACATAAAAGTCTTTTAAAACTTCTCTTTTTTTCAGATGAATTTTTAAATGAACATCATCATTTTGATGCTGATAAATCTTTGTATTTGTTCAAGATGGAATTTATTCGTTCTTTACTTAAAGAAGTGTTATTTGCATTAGAAATAGAGGATTCTGGTCCTCTTGATACTAAATGTAAACGTTTAAATAAGGTAGTTATTCCAGAAGTGTTTTATCTCCCTGATGCTATTTCTGAAGTAATTTCCAGGGAATGGAATAATTTGGGTAATTTATTTACTCCTTCTAGACGTTTAAGCAAATTATTTCCTGTGCCATCTGACAGATTAGAGTTTTTTGGGACAAAAATCCCTAAGGTTATGGGGCTGTCTCTACTCCTGCTAATGTACTACTATTCCTATGGCAGATAGTACTTCATTTAAGGATCCTTTAGATAGGAAAATTGAATCCTTTCTAAGAAAAGCTTACTTATGTTCAGGTAATCTTCTTAGACCTGCTATATTTTTAGCGGATGTTGCTGCAGCTTCAACTTTTTGGTTAGAAGCTTTAGCGCAACAAGTAACAGATCATAATTTTATAGCATTATTATTATTCTATAACATGCTAATAATTTTATTGGTGATACCATCTTTTGATATCATTAGAGTTGATGTCAGGTATATGTCTCTAGCTATTTTAGCTAGAAAAGCTTTATGGATTAAACTTGGAATGCTGACATGTCTTCTAAGTCAACTTTGCTTTCCCTTTCTTTCCAGGGTAAATAATCATTTCGTTCCTTTCCTCACAACAAGGAACAAAAGCCTGATCCTTCATCCTCAGGAGCGGTATCAGTTTGGAAACTATTTCCAGTTTGGAATATATCCGAGCTTTATAGAAACCTATAGCCAGCTCCTAAGTACCTATGAAGGTGCGGCCCTTATTCCAGCTCAGCTGGTATGGGGCAGATTACGTTTTCTTCAAAGAAATTTGGATCAATTCCGTTCTTAATCTCTGGTTTCAGAAACATTGTTTCAGAAAGGTACAGAATTGGCTTCAAGTTAAGGCCTCCTGCTAAGAGATTCTTTTCTTTCCCGTGTCCCAGTTAACACAGCAAGGCTCAGCATTTCTGAAATGTGTTTCAGATCTAGAGTTGGCTGGAGTATTTATGCCAGTTCCAGTTCTGGAACAGGGGCTGGGGTTTTATTTTATCTCTTCATTGTACCAAAGAAGGTCAATTCCTTCAGACCAGTTCTGGATCTATCATTATTGAATCGTTATGTTAGGATACCAACATTCAAGATGGTTACTGTAGGACTATCCTGCCTTTTGTTTAGCAAGGGCATTATATGTCTACAATAGATTTACAGGATGTGTATCTGCATATTCCGATTCATCCAGATTACTTTTAGTGTCTGAGATTCTCTTTTTAGACAAGCATTACCAGTTTTGTGGCTCTACCGTTTGGCCTAGCCTCAGTTCCAAGAATTTTTTTCAAAGGTTCTCGGTGCCCTTCTTTCTGTAATCAGAGAATAGGGTTTTGGTATTTCCTTATTTGGACGATATCTTGGTACTTGCTCAGTCTTCTCATTTTCGTAGAATCTCATACGAATCGACTTGTGTTGTTTCTTCAAGTTCATGGTTGGAGGATCAATTTACCAATCAGTTCATTGATTCCTCAGACAAGGGTAACCTTTTTAGGTTTCTAGATAAATTCAGTGTCTATGACTCTGTCCTTGTCAGACAAGAGAAGTTTAACATTGATATCAGCTTGTCAAAACCTTCAGTCACAATCATTCCCTTTGGTAGCCTTATGCATGGAAATGTTGGGTCTTAGGACTGCCGCATCAGATGCGATCTCCTTTGCTCGTTTTCACATGCGACCTCTTCAGCTCTGTATGCTGAACCAATGGTGCAGGGATTACTCAAAGATATCTCAATTAATATCTTTAAACCGATTTTACGACACTCTCTGACATGGTGGACAGATCACCATCGTTTAGTTCAGGGGGCTTCTTTGTTCTTCCGACCTGGACTATAATCTCAACAGATGCTAGTTTTACAGGTTGGGGAGCTGTGTGGGGGTATCTGACGGCACAAGGGGTTTGGGAATCTCAGGAGGTGAGATTTCCGATCAATATTTTGGAACTCCGTGCAATTTTCAGAGCTCTTCAGTCTTGGCCTCTTCCGAAGAGAGAGTTGTTCATTTGTTTTCAGATAAGACAATGTCACAACTGTGGCATACATCAATCATCAAGGAGGGACTCACAGTCCTCTGGCTATGAAAGAAGTATCTCGAATTTTGGTTTGGGCGGAATCCAGCTCCTGTCTAATCTCTGCGGTTTATATCCCAGGTATGGACAATTGGAAAGCGGATTATCTCAGTCGCCAAACGTTGCATCCGGGCGAATGGTCTCTTCACCCAGAGGTATTTCTTCAGATTGTTCAAATGTGGGAACTTCCAGAAATAGATCTGATGGCTTCTCATCTAAACAAGAAACTTCCCAGGTATCTGTCCAGATCCCGGGATCCTCAGGCGGAGGCAGTGGATGCATTTTCACTTCCTTGGAAGTATCATCCTGCCTATATCTTTCCGCCTCTAGTTCTTCTTCCAAGAGTAATCTCCAAGATTCTGAAGGAATGCTCGTTTGTTCTGCTGGTAGCTCCGGCATGGCCTCACAGGTTTTGGTATGAGGATCTTGTCCGGATGGCCTCTTGCCAACCGTGGACTCTTCCGTTAAGACCAGACCTTTTGTCTCAAGGTCCTTTTTTCCATCAGGATCTGAAATCCTTAAATTTAAAGGTATGGAGATTGAACGCTTGATTCTTGGTCAAAGAGGTTTCTCTGACTCTGTGATTAATACTATGTTACAGGCTCGTAAATCTGTATCCAGAGAGATATATTATAGAGTCTGGAAGACTTATATTTCTTGGTGTCTTTCTCATCATTTTTCTTGGCATTCTTTTAGAATACCGAGAATATTACAATTTCTTCAGGATGGTTTAGATAAGGGTTTGTCCGCAAGTTCCTTGAAAGGTCAAATCTCTGCTCTTTCTGTTCTTTTTCACAGAAAGATTGCTATTCTTCCTGATATTCATTGTTTTGTACAAGCTTTTGTTCGTATAAAGCCTGTCATTAAGTCAATTTCTCCTCCTTGGAGTTTGAATTTGGTTCTGGGGGCTCTTCAAGCTCCTCCATTTGAACCTATGCATTCATTGGATATTAAATTACTTTCTTGGAAAGTTTTGTTCCTTTTGGCCATCTCTTCTGCCAGAAGAGTTTCTGAATTATCTGCTCTTTCTTGTGAGTCTCCTTTTCTGATTTTTCATCAGGATAAGGCGGTGTTGCGAACTTCTTTTGAATTTTTACCTAAGTTGTGAATTCCAACAACATTAGTAGAGACATTGTGGTTCCTTCATTATGTCCTAATCCTAAGAATTCTAAGGAGAAATCGTTGCATTCTTTGGATGTTATTAGAGCTTTGAAATATTATGTTGAAGCTATTAAGTCTTTCCGAAAGACTTCTGGTTTATTTGTTATCTTTTCCGGTTTTAGAAAGGCCAGAAAACTTCTGCCATTTCTTTGGCATCTTGGTTGAAATCTTTATTTCATCTTGCCTATTTTTGAGTCGGGTAAGACTCCGCCTCATAGGATTACAGCTCATTCTACTAGGTCAGTTTCTACTTCCTGGGCGTTTAGGAATGAAGCTTCGGTTGATCAGATTTGCAAAGTGGCAACTTGGTTCTCTTTGCATACTTTTACCAAATTCTACCATTTTGTTGTATTTTCTTCTTCTGAAGCAGTTTTTGGTAGAAAAGTACTTCAGGCAGCTGTTTCAGTTTGAATCTTCTGCTTATGTTTTTCATTAAACTTTATTTTGGGTGTGGATTATTTTCAGCAGGAATTGGCTGTCTTTATTTTATCCCTCCCTCTCTAGTGACTCTTGTGTGGAAAGATCCACATCTTGGGTAGTCATTATCCCATACGTCACTAGCTCATGGACTCTTGCTAATTACATGAAAGAAAACATAATTTATGTAAGAACTTACCTGATAAATTCATTTCTTTCATATTAGCAAGAGTCCATGAGGCCCGCCCTTTTTTGTGGTGGTTATGTTTTTTTTTTTGTATAAAGCACAATTATTCCAATTCCTTATTTTATATGCTTTCGCACTTTTTTCTTATCACCCCACTTCTTGGCTATTCGTTAAACTGAATTGTGGGTGTGGTGAGGGGTGTATTTATAGGCATTTTAAGGTTTGGGAAACTTTGCCCCTCCTGGTAGGAATGTATATCCCATACGTCACTAGCTCATGGACTCTTGCTAATATGAAAGAAATGAATTTATCAGGTAAGTTCTTACATAAATTATGTTTTTGTACTTTTTTACACAAACTCCTTTTCCACTCACCATCTCACACATCACTCACTGTGTGATTTGTCACTTATTTTTTTACACATATTTTTATACACATATATTTTTTCACACAGGTTTATAGTTTTATTTTTCAAGAATTTTTGTTATCACTTTTTGGAATCATTTTTTGACCAACACTAGTTTGTGTACACACTAGTACAATCTGTGATCACCTTCTTTTATAACCATTTTTTTCCCCTTTTTTTCACACATGATACACACCACGTTGTGAATTTTTATTTGTATTTTCTCATATTTTTATATATTTTTCTGCTTCTGTACAATTTGTATATTGCATCGATCAGACTAGTAGGAACCAACCTACCAGTGATTTGAACCATTTTCGGGTAGCCCTGAACCCAAAGTTATAGAGGGTAGTTGAGTCCAACCACCTCTACGATTTACATACCCATATCAGTTTTAACAATATCGTAACTTTTTCTTGGAGGGACACATTCCCCCTGGTATTCAAACCTATATTTCTCCTGTTAAGTGTAGTCAGTCTACGGGTCATCCATTACTTATGGGATTATATCTCCTCCCTAACAGGAAGTGCAAGAGGATCACCCAAGCAGAGCTGCTATATAGCTCCTCCCCTCTACGTCATACCCAGTCATTCTCTTGCACCTAACTAATAGATAGGACGTGTGAGAGGACTGTGGTTGTTATACTTAGTTTTTATTTCTTCAATCAAAAGTTTGTTATTTTAAACAGCACCGGAGTGTGTTGTTCTTTCTCAGGCAGCATTAGAAGAAGAATCTACCTGAGTTTGTGTATGATCTTAGCGGTCGTAACTAAGATCTATTTGCTGTTCTCGGCCATTCTGAGGAGTGAGGTAACTTCAGAACAGGGGACAGCGGGCAGGGTTCACCTGCAAGGAGGTATGTTGCAGTATATTATTTTCTAAGGAATGGAATTGACTGAGAAAATACTGCTGATACCGATGTAATGTAAGTGCAGCCTTAAATGCAGTAGTAGTGACTGGTATCAGGCTGATATGTATGTATGTTTACACTGAGGTATTTCTAGTGAATGGAACTTCACTAAGAAAATACTGTATACATTTAACTTATATTTGAGCCTCCACTGCAGTGAAAGCGACTAGCAGCAGGCTTGTTAATAACATTTCATAATTTTATATTTAAAACGTTTACTGGCATGTTAATCGTTTTTTGTGAGGTACTTGGTGATAAAACTTTATGGGCATTATTTTTCCACATGGCTGTCGTTTGTTTATGAATAAAATCAGTTTACTGAGCTTCCCCACTGTTGTATTATGAGTGGGAGGGGCCTATTTTGGCGCTTTATTGCGCAGTAAAAATTCAGTCACAGTCTTCCTATTTCTTCCTCCATGATCCAGGACGTCTCTACAGAGCCCAGGGGTCTCCAAAACTAGTTTTGAGGGAGGTAATCACTCACAGCAGACCTGTGAGACTGTGCTTTGACTGTGATAAAAACGCTTATATTAAATTGTTATCCGTTTTTGGGTACTAAAGGGTTAATCATCCATTTGCTGGTGGGTGCAATCCTTTGCTAACTTAATGCATTTACTGTGAAAATTTGGTTGCTATAACTAATTTGGTTCATTGTTATTTCATCTGTGACAGTTTTTTTGTGCTTCTTAAAGGCACAGTAACGTTTTTTATAACACACACAGAAAATAAATGACAGTGGCGCTAACACCCTCTTTAAATATAATAAAAACACTAATGTCAATTCTTACAACCACATGTATAATTTCTAAAAAATAGATAAAAACCTGTATACAATTATATGATATTTAAAAGACTATAAAAATTAAAAATAGAACAAATGGAATAACAAAAACGTTTTACCACTTTCCAAAGAAATGTCAGTCCATAAACCACTAGAGTCCTCTGCTGCTTGTTAACCAAATGGATCCTTCACACCAAATGAAGTAGGGCAAAAAACTTGAATTCTGAAAGAAAAAAGCGCAAAGAGAGACTCAAGTGCAATAAATAACACAGACGCTGCTGCTCTTAAAAAAATGCACTTACAATGTTTATTAATAATAAAGCAGGTATAAAACAGTTTTCTCCTTCAAGGTAATTAATCCAAATACTCAGCTGCTCCGGTCTGTTTTCACAGCCTTACAATGTCCGCTCCCTTCTGATGTCCACCGGAACTTTCAGTGTAGGGGAAATCCTTGTTGATGGGGCTACGGTAGCCCTGAGAGTCCAAAAAGCAGAGTGTTCTATTCTTAGAACTACGGCTCCTCTGCAGATCCAAAATTCAGTCCTGTGGTACCTCTACGCGTTTCTTCTGCTATCGTGCAGACTTTCTCAAGAGGATGAAGAGTCTAATGCATTAGACTCTTCATCCTCTTGAGAAAGTCTGCACGATAGCAGAAGAAACGCGTAGAGGTACCACAGGACTGAATTTTGGATCTGCAGAGGAGCCGTAGTTCTAAGAATAGAACACTCTGCTTTTTGGACTCTCAGGGCTACCGTAGCCCCATCAACAAGGATTTCCCCTACACTGAAAGTTCCGGTGGACATCAGAAGGGAGCGGACATTGTAAGGCTGTGAAAACAGACCGGAGCAGCTGAGTATTTGGATTAATTACCTTGAAGGAGAAAACTGTTTTATACCTGCTTTATTATTAATAAACATTGTAAGTGCATTTTTTTAAGAGCAGCAGCGTCTGTGTTATTTATTGCACTTGAGTCTCTCTTTGCGCTTTTTTCTTTCAGAATTCAAACGTTTTTTATATTGCTTGTAAATTTATTTGAAAAGTATTTTCCAAGCTTGCTAGTCTAATTGCTAGTTTGTTTAAACATGTCTGACACAGAGGAATCTCTTTGTGCAATATGTTTAAAGGCCAATGTGGAGCCCAATAGAAATTTATGTACTAATTGCATTGATGCTACTTTAAATAAAAGCCAATCTGTACATGTAAAGAAAATTTCACCAGACAACGAGGGGGAAGTTATGCCGACTAACTCTCCTCACGTGTTAGTACCTTCATCTCCCGCTCAGGAGGTGCGTGATATTGTGGCGCCAAGTACATCAGGGCGGCCCTTACAAATCACTTTGCAAGACATGGCTAATGTTATGACTGAAGTATTATCTAAATTGCCAGAATTTAGGGGTAAACGCGACCACTCTGGGGTGAGAACAGAGTGCGCTGATAATAATAGAGCCATGTCTGATACTGCGTCACAATTGGCAGAACATGAGGTCGGAGAGCTTCATTCTGTGGGTGACGGATCTGATCCAAGTAAACTGGACTCAGACATTTCAAATTTTAAATTTAAGCTTGAGAACCTCCGTGTATTACTAGGGGAGGTATTAGCGGCTCTGAATGATTGTAACACGGTTGCAATTCCAGAGAAAATATGTAGGCTGGATAAATATTTTGCGGTACTGACGTTTTTCCTATACCTAAAAGGCTTACAGAAATTGTTAACAAGGAGTGGGATAGACCCGGTGTGCCTTTTTCACCCCCTCCTATATTTAGAAAAATGTTTCCAATAGACGCCACCACACGGGACTTATGGCAGACGGTCCCTAAGGTGGAGGGAGCAGTTTCTACTCTGGCTTAGCGCACCACTATCCCGGTGGAGGATAGCTGTGCTTTTTCAGATCCAATGGATAAAAAGTTAGAGGGTTACCTTAAGAAAATGTTTGTTCAACAAGGTTTTATATTACAACCCCTTGCATGCATTGCGCCTGTCACGGCTGCGGCGGCATTCTGGTTTGAGTCTCTGGAAGAGACCATTAGCTCAGCTCCATTGGATGAGATTATAGACAAGCTTAGAGTCCTTAAGCTAGCTAATTCATTTATTTCTGATGCCGTAGTACACTTAACTAAGCTTACGGCTAAGAACTCCGGATTCGCCATTCAAGCGCGCAGAGCGCTGTGGCTTAAATCCTGGTCAGCCGATGTGACTTCTAAATCTAAATTGCTTAACATACCTTTCAAAGGGCAAACATTATTCGGGCCCGGTTTGAAAGAAATTATCGCTGACATTACTGGAGGTAAGGGCCATGCCCTGCCTCAAGACAGAGCCAAACCAAGTGCTAAACAGTCTAATTTTCGTGCCTTTCGTAACTTCAAGGCAGGAGCAGCATCAACTTCCTCCGCCCCAAAACAGGAAGGAACTGTTGCTCGCTACAGACAGGGCTGGAAACCTAACCAGTCCTGGAACAAGGGCAAGCAGGCCAGAAAGCCTGCTGCCGCCCCTAAGACAGCATGAAGTGAGGGCCCCCGATCCGGAAAACGGATCTAGTCGGGGGCAGACTTTCTCTCTTCGCCCAGGCTTGGGCAAGAGATGTCCAGGATCCCTGGGCGTTAGAGATCATATCTCAGGGATATCTTCTGGACTTCAAAGCTTCTCCTCCAAAAGGGAGATTTCATCTTTCAAGGTTGTCAGCAAACCAGATAAAGAAAGAGGCGTTTCTACGCTGTGTACAAGACCTTTTAATAATGGGAGTGATCCACCCAGTTCCGCGGTCGGAACAGGGACAAGGGTTTTACTCAAATCTGTTTGTGGTTCCCAAAAAAGAGGGAACCTTCAGACCAATCTTGGACTTAAAGATCCTAAACAAATTCCTAAGAGTTCCATCGTTCAAAATGGAAACTATTCGGACAATCTTACCTATGATCCAAAAGGGTCAGTACATGACCACAGTGGATTTAAAGGATGCCTACCTTCACATACCGATTCACAAAGATCATTATCGGTACCTAAGGTTTGCCTTCCTAAACAGGCATTACCAGTTTGTAGCTCTTCCTTTCGGGTTAGCTACGGCTCCAAGAATCTTTACAAAGGTTCTGGGCTCTCTTCTGGCGGTACTAAGACCGCGAGGAATATCGGTAGCTCCGTACCTAGACGACATTCTGATACAAGCGTCAAGTTTCCAAACTGCCAAGTCTCATACAGAGTTAGTTCTGGCATTTCTAAGGTCGCATGGGTGGAAGGTGAACGTAGAAAAGAGTTCTCTATTGCCACTCACAAGAGTTCCCTTCTTGGGGACTCTTATAGATTCTGTAGAAATGAAAATTTACCTGACAGAGGACAGGTTAACAAAACTTCTAAATGCTTGCCGTGTCCTTCATTCCATTCAACACCCGTCAGTGGCTCAATGCATGGAGATAATCGGCTTAATGGTAGCGGCAATGGACATAGTACCTTTTGCACGCCTGCATCTCAGACCACTGCAATTGTGCATGCTAAGTCAGTGGAATGGGGATTACTCAGATTTGTCCCCTATGCTGAATCTGGATCAAGAGACCAGAGATTCTCTTCTATGGTGGCTTTCTCGGCCACATCTGTCCAGGGGGATGCTCTTCAGCAGGCCAGATTGGACGATTGTAACAACAGACGCCAGCCTGCTAGGTTGGGGCGCTGTCTGGAATTCCCTGAAGGCTCAGGGATCATGGACTCAGGAGGAGAAACTCCTTCCAATAAACATTCTGGAATTAAGAATGGAATTGGCCTCAGTTAGCAACTCTGAGGTTCATCAGGTTCCAGTCGGACAACATCACGACTGTGGCTTACATCAACCATCAGGGAGGGACAAGGAGTTCCCTAGCGATGATGGAAGTCTCAAAGATAATTCGCTGGGCAGAGTTTCACTCTTGCCACCTGTCAGCGATCCACATTCCAGGCGTGGAGAACTGGGAGGCGGATTTCCTAAGTCGCCAGACTTTTCATCCGGGGGAGTGGGAACTTCATCCGGAGGTATTTGCCCAACTGCTTCGGCGTTGGGGCAAACCAGATCTGGATCTCATGGCGTCTCGCCAGAACGCCAAGCTTCCTTGTTACGGATCCAGGTCCAGGGACCCGGGAGCGGTACTGATAGATGCTCTGACAGCACCTTGGGTCTTCAACATGGCTTATGTGTTTCCACCCTTCCCGATGCTTCCTCGATTGATTGCCAGAATCAAACAGGAGAGAGCATCGGTGATTCTAATAGCGCCTGCGTGGCCACGCAGGACCTGGTATGCAGATCTAGTGGACATGTCGTCCTGTCCACCATGGTCTCTGCCTCTGAGACAGGACCTTCTGATTCAGGGTCCTTTCAAACATCCAAATCTAATTTCTCTGAGGCTGACTGCATGGAGATTGAACGCTTGATTCTATCAAAGCGTGGATTCTCGGAGTCAGTGATTGATACCTTAATACAGGCTAGGAAACCTGTTACCAGGAAAATTTACCATAAAATATGGCGTAAATACTTGCATTGGTGCGAATCCAAGAGTTACTCATGGAGTAAGGTTAGGATTCCTAGGATATTGTCTTTTCTACAAGAAGGTTTAGAAAAGGGTTTATCTGCTAGTTCGTTAAAGGGACAGATCTCAGCTCTGTCCATCCTTTTACACAAGCGTCTGTCAGAAGTTCCAGACGTTCAGGCTTTTTGTCAGGCTTTGGCCAGGATTAAGCCTGTGTTTAAAACTGTTGCTCCGCCGTGGAGCTTAAACTTAGTTCTTAACGTTTTACAGGGTGTTCCGTTTGAACCCCTTCATTCCATTGATATCAAACTGTTATCTTGGAAAGTTCTGTTTTTAATGGCTATTTCCTCGGCTCGAAGAGTCTCTGAGTTATCGGCCTTACATTGTGATTCTCCTTATCTGATTTTTCATTCAGACAAGGTAGTTCTGCGTACTAAACCTGGGTTCTTACCTAAGGTAGTCACTAACAGGAATATCAATCAAGAGATTGTTGTTCCATCATTGTGCCCTAATCCTTCTTCAAAGAAGGAACGACTATTTGCAGGCAACTAAAGATTTTCGCCAAACTTCTTCCCTGTTTGTCGTTTATTCTGGACAGAGGAGAGGTCAAAAAGCTTCGGCTACCTCTCTCTCTTTCTGGCTTCGTAGCATAATACGTTTAGCCTATGAGACTGCTGGACAGCAGCCTCCTGAAAGAATTACAGCTCATTCTACTAGAGCTGTGGCTTCCACTTGGGCCTTTAAAAATGAGGCCTCTGTTGAACAGATTTGCAAGGCTGCAACTTGGTCTTCACTTCACACCTTTTCGAAATTTTACAAATTTGACACTTTTGCTTCTTCGGAGGCTGTTTTTGGGAGAAAGGTTCTTCAGGCAGTGGTTCCTTCCGTGTAAAGATCCTGCCTGTCCCTCCCGTCATCCGTGTACTTTTAGCTTTGGTATTGGTATCCCATAAGTAATGGATGACCCGTGGACTGACTACACTTAACAGGAGAAAACATAATTTATGCTTACCTGATAAATTCCTTTCTCCTGTAGTGTAGTCAGTCCACGGCCCGCCCTGTTTTTACGGCAGGTCTAAATTTTAAATTAAACTCCAGTCACCACTGCACCCTATAGTTTCTCCTTTCTCGTTTGGTTTCGGTCGAATGACTGGGTATGACGTAGAGGGGAGGAGCTATATAGCAGCTCTGCTTGGGTGATCCTCTTGCACTTCCTGTTAGGGAGGAGATATAATCCCATAAGTAATGGATGACCCGTGGACTGACTACACTACAGGAGAAAGGAATTTATCAGGTAAGCATAAATTATGTTTTTAAGTGTTGTGTTTTTTAGAATTGTTTTTATAAATATACATATATATATGTTTTTATGTACCATGGATCCATGTTTAGTGATGTAATTTGTGTTTGTATTAAAATTGTGTTATTACTTTTATCCTTATCATTTTATCACCATTATTAACCTTTGCAGTTAATCACAGGGATATAGCCCCCATATAAGATAGTGTGAACACATCCCTCACACACACACTAGACCTTGCCTTTGTTGGCACTCCACTCTTAACTTATCTTCTACTTTTTACATTAATAACTGAACACATTGTAGTTTGTAATATGAAGTGAACAGATCATTGTTCCTGATGGCAGAGATAAAATGTTTACTTGGTTTGTTCATCTGTGGGTCTCAGCCTTTGAGTTGCAAGTATCCCAACAGGCATAATCTTTACCCTAAGGGGGAGATTTATCAAGCTGAGGCGGACAGGGGCGCACATACTCGCTCCTGTCTGCCGCAGCTCGCCTCTGGCGGGCTGAATTCCCCTGGCAAAATTCAGCATTGCACATAAGCACTATCTCCCCGGTCGGACTACACCGCAGAGATTGTTTTTCGCCACTTTAGAAGTGGCGAAAGGTTAGGAAAGCAGCGGTCTGATGTCCGCTGCTTGTTAAATACTGCGTGCAGGCTCTTGTGAGAACCTGCAGCCGTAGGGGCTCAAAGGCTTGCGAAAGCCTTTAATAAATCGACCCCTAAGTGCCCCAACTGCAACACGTAAATATTATTAGGCACTAGTACATAGCCCTGAATGCAAAATAAATTGCTATTGTATACTTTTTTTTTTTTTTCTTCAAGGAGTTTCTTTTAAAATCCAAATTTAATGAATTGAAATGCAGCAAATCAGTGGAAATATTAGATCAACAAATAATTAAAGAAAACAAATTGTATAGAAAACACCCAACACTCATATTAATCTTTAATATTATGTAATTTACATTAGAAAAATAATGTTAAAAAGTAATATTCATGTTACCACATATCTGCATCTAAATTCATCACATGCACAGTCTCAAGTCATTTAGTCTCAGTGAGGGAGCTGCTGACCAGTACAGGTATCCAATTAGAATCTGGCATGTTAGATGTGCTTGAGGGGAGAACTGGAAAATCACTGATCTCTGTGATGCACTTAGATTGTACCTTTGCTGCACCAGAGCAATCCACGGAGTACCCCTTACCAAGGCTCCAGGTACCCCAAGGGGTATATGTACCACTGGTTGAGAAACAAGGATGTATATAACTAAATTGCATACCTTCCCCCCCCCATGTAATACACATGTTAAAGGGACACTGAACCCAAATTTTTGCTTTCTTGATTCAGATAGAGCATTCAGTTTTAAGCAACTTTCTAATTTACTCCTATTATCAATTTTTCATTGTTCACTTGCTATCTTTAGTTGAAAAAGAAGGCATCTAAGCTTTTTTTTTTTTGGTTCAGAACTCTGGACATCACTTTTTTATTGGTGGATGAATTTATCCACCAATAAGCAAGAATAACCCAGGTTATTCACCAAAAATGGGCCTGCATCTAAACTTACATTCTTGCATTTCAAATAAAGATACCAAGAGAATGAAAAAAAATTGATAATTGGAGTAAATTAGAAAGTTGCTTAAAATTGCATGCTCTATCTGAATCACAAAAGAAAAAAATTGGGTTCAGTGTCCCTTTAACAGGAAATTGTAGTGTAAAAATGACATTCTATAATCTGTTAGCCCATGTATTTTTTGCACTACTTACAGCAGAACCCAAAGGGGTTAAACACATATGTAATGTCCCAATTGGGAACAGCTTAATACAGCTAGTGAGCCTTTAAGGAGCATGATTTGCACAACCCACCTTGTTCTGTTAATTGCCTCAACGGCTGTTTTCCTGCTTGGGACCAGCAGTTCTCTGTGGCTCCCAAGCAGGACTTTATCTATGTGTTTAACATTTTTGTGTGTGTTGGGGGTAAACACAGAGCTCCATGGTGAGTGATGCAAAAATGACAAATGATGATTTAAAAATGTGTCGCTGCATAATTGATTACTTTTCTTGTAAATTTGTTTTTGCATTTATGTCACTTTAAACTGAAACTAATACATAAGTATCAGTTGTGTGTACTTCCTACTAATGCTCACTGGATTATGGGTACAAAGAACATTTACACTTATCAGTCAGAGATCATTACCGGGAGGTTTAAAGGGCCAGTCAACACTAAAATTGTTCTTGTTTAAAAAGATAGTTAACGCCTTTACTACCCATTCCCCAGCTTTACACAACCACAGCTTTAAACCTCTAAATTTCTGCCCGTTTCTAAGCTAGTAAAGACGGCCTCTTATCACATGCTTTTTTTTTTTTTAGCTTTTCACAACAGGAGACTACTAGTTCATGTGAGCCATATAGATAACATTGTGAACATGACCGTGGGTAATTGGATAAAATGCAAGTCAATAGATAATAAATAAAAAGTCATGTGATCAAGGGGCTGTCAGAAGAGGCTTATAGATACAAGGTAATCACTGAGGTAAAAAGTATATTAATATAACCATGTTGGCTGTGCAAAACTGGGGAGTGGGTTATAAAGGGATTATCTATATTTTTAAACAATACATTTTTTGAGTTGACTGTCACTTTAAGTGTTAGCAGGATGCAAACACTTCATACTGCTGTATTAATTTAAATATTAACAGCATTTACTTGAATTACGAAATAAAAAATGTGCTTGTATCTAATTTATGTTCTGTCATATAGATATTTTCTTTTCATTAGGCAGGGGAGAGTCCATGACTTAATTCCTTACTGTTGGGAAATACAACACCTGGCCACCAGGAGGAGACAGACACCCCAGCCAAAGGCTTAAATATCCCTCCCACTTCCCCTATTCCCCAGTCATTCTTTGCCTTTTGTCACTATAGGAGGTGGCAGAGAAGTGTCAGAAGATTTGGATAGTCCTGTAATGTGTATGTGCCCTTCAAGAAAGGACTGGAGTTTTAAGTAATCATGGCATCCTCTCAGTGAGAGTATTGATGAAATTTAGAGTCTTGAGATGCAGGGAAAGTTTTTCAGCGAACCCATCCAGACTGTCGCCTAACACCTCCTGAGCAATCGGTGTTGACGAGTTTCACTACTTGCTGTTACATACTCAAGTCCATGTCAGACGCGTCGCTGCAAGACTGTCACACTTGAGAGGCTGTACCTGTTCCACAGCATGGATCCTGGAGGGTAAGACCTTTTTATATATACACTTTTTCTATACAGGGTCACAGTGTGGCTCCTTTGTCTCGATAGGATCAAGGGTTAATATCTCCTTCAGGGAAATTATTTGAACAGCTTGGGGTTATTTATAACTGCTTTAATGTGAGAGTTTTTGGGCTCATAGACTGTGTGCTTTTGGCTTGGAACAAACAGGTTTCACTTTTGTTTTTTGAGTGTTGCGCAGCTCATAATAGCTTAGCGCCTTTTTCATAGCAGGGGAAGTCCTGTCCTACTCACCACATGACCGGGTGCGGTCTTTTTCTTTCGATCCTGCGGCGGACATCACTCCTAAGGAGATTGTTTTCACTGCTAGCTGTCTGGGTCTAGGAGGTGATGAGTGCCCCAGCCATTGGGATTATAAAGGTGCTGTTTTTTGAATAAAAGTGTTTACTTTTTTTCTGTCCTTCTGTGAATATATCTTAGCTATTGCTACATTTGCTTAAGCACTATTCTAAAGTCTAAGAAGTGAGACAAGCCTGCTAATACTCATAGTGCTATTAGCCCCTCTGAGCCGTCTACCTCGGAATTTGTGTCCCGAGAGATTACTACCCTTTCTACACTACCCGCTCCTCATGCAGTTCCCCGCGGATCATTTAATCCTCCATCTGGAGGGGACTTTTTCCGGCGGACTTTACCGAGCAGTTACAATCGGCGGTGTCTGCGGCCCTGAGTGCCTTACCTCGCTCTAGCAAACTTAAAGGGACAGTATACACTCATTTTCATATAACTGCATGTAATAGACACTACTATAAAGAATAAGATGCACAGATACTTATATAAAAATCCAGTATAAAACTGTTTAAAAACTTACTTAGAAGCTGCCAGTTTAGCTCTGTTGAAAAGGTAGCTGGAAAGCCCACTGCAAGTGGGAAATAAGACACTCCCCCCCCTCCCCCTTCTTTTGCATATGAAAAGACCATTTACACAAGCAGAAGCAAGCTGGAGAAGGTAGCTGACAGTATTCACATAAAACTTTGGGGCTTGGTTAGGAGTCTGAAAATCAGAGCAATGTTATTAAAAAATAAGCAAAACTATACATTTAAAAAAAAAAAAAAAAACCTTTATGGGCTATATAAATAGATCATCTACAAAACATTTATGCAAAGAAAAAATGAGTGTATAATGTCCCTTTAAGAGAAAGGTTAAACATATTTCTCCTGACCTAGAGTCATTTAAATATTTGTCGGATCTAGCTACTATGTCCCAGCTATCCGAGGATGAGTTAACCTCTGTAGCTTCAGAGGGTGAACTTTCTTAGTCGGAGACTTCAGTTTCTAAACCTCCTTCAGCGGAGTAACCCTCCTTTAGATTTAAAATTGAACATCTGTGTTTTTTTATTTAAGGAGGTTCTGTCTACGCTAGAGGTTCCAGAGGCTATACTACCTGAGGAACCTAAGATCCCTAAATTAGACAGGGTCCCTCTGACTTTTCTGTGCCAGTTAAGATGGCAAACATTATTAGTATCGAATGGGCAAGAATAGGAACTTTTTCCCCCTTGTCTACTTTTAAAAAATGATTCCCGGTCCCTGACTCTCAATTTGATTTGTGGGGTTCCATCCCTAAGGTGGATGGCGCTATTTGTACGCTGGCTAAGCGTACTACTATCCCTCTGGAGGATAGTTATTCTTTTAGAGAGCATATGGATAAGAAAATGGAAACCTTTCCGAGGAAGATGTTTCAACATACAAGGTTTTTATTTCAACCGGCGGCAGCTGTAGCCGTGGTTGCTGGAGCAGCTACCTACTGGTGCGACACTCTGTTGGAGCTCATTGAGGTGGAGACTCCCCTCGAGGATATTCAGGAGAGGATTAAGTTTCTGAGAATTGCTAACGCCTTCATCTGTGACGCGAATATGTCAATTTTTTGCATAAATGCAAAGGCTTCTGGCTTTGTGGTCCTAGCCTGCCGGCTCTCTGGTTGAAGTGTTGGTCTGCAGATATGACTTCTAAATCCAGACTCCTTTCTCTTCTGTTCAAGGGGAAGATTTTATTCAGTCCAGGGCTAATCCTACCGCAGGATTAGAAAAATAGGCCTAAGGGACGGCAATTGTCTAATTTCTTTCATATAGGTGGCGAGAGTCCATGAGCTAGTGACGTAGGGGATATACATTCCTACCAGAAGGGGGAAAAGTTTCCCAAACCTCAAATGCCTATAAATACATCTTCCACCTCACTCATACCTCAGTTTTACAAACTTAATTAATTTTTTTTTTTTCAAATTTAGTTTTTTTGCAATTATGTCTCAAACTGAACCTGCCTCTGATGTTACCATATGATTTGAGCTGCATGAACAAGTATTTACTAAAGCTAAGTATGTTTGTTGTATTAAAGCTGATCTAAATTATTCAGCTTTATTATGTGGCTCTTGTTTTTGACAAATTGTTAAAAATTGTACATAGATTTTATTGCTGCAGCTATAGAGAAGGCAATGACTGCTATTTTGCCTTCAAATAAATGTAAAAGGGTTTTGCAACATTTTCCTAAACCTAGTGAATTAAGTACTGACCCTTCAGCATACTGATGTATCCTCTACTGATGGGGTTTCCTCTGATTCAGAGGATGCCACGTCAGAGACGGGTATAGACAATTTTTTTTTATTTAAGTTAGAATATATTTGTTCTCTCTTTTATAGGAAGTTTTGTTTACTTTGGGTATTGAAGAGTCTAAACCTCCTGATTATAAGCTAGTAATTCTCTAAATTCTGTATTTAATACTACTGTTATTACTCCTGAAGTATTTCCTATTCCTGACGCTATCTCTGTGATTGCTAAAGAATAGTCTAATCCTGGTATCTCTTTTAAACCTTCTTCTAGGTTTAAGAAATTGTATACTTTATCTGTAGCCATTTTATAAATCTGGGAAACAGTTCCTAAAGTTGATGGGGCTATTTTCACTGTTGCCAGACATATTACTATTCCAATGGAAGACGGTATTTCTTTTAAGGATCCTTTAGATAGGAAGTTTGTAACTTATCTAAGAAGGGCATATTGTCATACTGGCTATTTTCTTAGACCTGTTATATCTAGGGCAGATGTTGCTGCTACTTCTACTTTTTGGTTGGACAGTTTAGCACAGCAGTTGTCTTCAGATTCTGAATTATCTAACATTATTGTTTTACTTCAACATATAAATCATTTTATTTATGATGCTATATTTGATGTTATGAAGATCAATGTCAAATCCAAATCTTTATCCATTCTAACTAGAAGAGCTTTATGGCTTAATCTTGGAATCCTGACATGGTGTCTAGATTATTATCTCCACTGGTACTGGGGGGTAAGGGAGTCTTTCTGCCCCAAGACGAGAAATCTAAGGGTAATTTTTAAGCTCCCAATCATTTTCGTCCTTTCGTCAGAATAGAGAAAAGAAAACCACTCCTTCCTATAAGGCTTCTGGCTCTAATTGGATACCATCTCTGAATTGGAATAAATCCAAGCCTTATAAGAAACCCAATCCTGCCCCTAAACCTACATGAAGGTGCGGCCCTCAAGCCAGTTCTGGTAAGGGGCAGACTAAACTATTTCAAAGAGTTTGGACAGACTCTGTCCAAAATCAGTGGATTCAGAATATCATTTCTCAGGGGTATCAAAAAGGATTCAGAATAAGACCTCCTTTGGGAAGATTCTTTCTTCCTTATGTACCAAAAAACCCAGTAAAATCTCAAGCCTTTTCTGATATGTGTTTCAAATCTAGAACTTTCAGGGGTAATTATCCCAGTTCCACAGCAGGAACAAGGATTGGTGTTTTTATTCACATCTATTCATTGTACCAAAGAAGGAACATTCTTTCAGTCCAATTTTGGATCTGAAAACTTTAAATCGTTTTGCAAGAGTCCCAACTTTCAAGATAGTGACTATGACTATTCTGCCTTTTGTTCAGCAAGGTCACTTCATATCCTCAATAAACTTACAGGACGCTTACCTTCACAATCCGATTCATCCAGATCACTATTGTTTTCTGAGATTCTCTTTTCTAAGCAAGAATTACCAATTTGTCGCTCTTCTGTTTGGCCTTGCAACAGCACCAAGAATATTCCGAGTTGGAGAGCAGGGTATTGCGGCGTTTCCTTATTTGGACGATATCTTGGTACTAGCTCAATAGATTTCCAGATAAATTCAGTGTCCTTGACTCTATCCGTAACAGGAAAGAGACGTTTGAGATTGGTTTCAGCTTGTCAAAACCTTCAGTCTCTTATCATTCCCTTCAGTGGCTATGTGCATGGAAGTTTTAGGTCTCATGATTGCAGCATCGGACACAATCTTTTTTGCTTGTTTTCATATGAGACCTCTACAGCTTTGCATGTGGCACCAATGGTGCAGAAATTATACTCAGATATCACAACTGATATACTTAAATTCCAACACTCAACTCTCTCTGACTTGATGGTTAAACCATCACCTTATTGTTCAAGGGGCCTCCTTTGTTCGTCCTACCTGGACTGTGATCACAACAGATGCACTTCTCACAAGTTGGGGAGCTGTTTGGGGGTTTCTGACAGCACAATGAGTTTGGAATCCTCGAGAGGTGAGGATACCAATCTATATCTTAGAACTCTGCTATTTTCAGAGTTCTTCAGGCTTGGCCTCTATTAAAGAGAGAATCGTATATTCGGTTTCAAACAGACAATGTAACAACAGTGGCATATGTCAATCATCAAGGGGGACTCACAGTCCCCTAGCAATGAAAGAAGTATCTCTAATACTTTCTTGGGTGGAATCCAACTCTTGTCTAATCACTGCCATTTATATACCAGGTATAGACAATTGGAAAGCGGATTATCTCAGCAGTCAGACTTTACATCCGGGGGAGTGGTCTCTCCATCCAGATGTGTTCTATACAGATGTGGGGTCTTTTTTCCACCTCTGGTTCTTCTTCCAAGAGTGATCTCAAAGATGATAATGGAACAATCTTATGTGTTTCTGATATGACCAGCATGGCCTCACAAGTTCTGGTATGCGGACCTTGTCCTAAATGTCCAGTTGCCAACCTTGCACACTTTCTCTAAGACCAGACCTTCTGTCTCAAGGCCTGTTTTTCCATCCGGATCTTAAATCTTCTAAACCAACCTTCTAAATTTGAAGGCATGGAAATTGATCACTTAGTCCTTAGTCATAGAGGTTTTTATAAATCTGTAATTAACACTTTGATACAGGCTTGTAAGCCTGTTTCAAGGAAAATGTATCACAAGGTTTGGAAAACCTATATTTCATGGTGTTCCACTCATGATTAATGTTGGCATTCTTTTAGAATTCCTAGGATTGTACAGTTTCTTCAGGATGGTTTGGATAAAGGGTTGTCTGCCAATACTTTGAAAGGACAAATCTCTGCTTTTTCTGTTTTATTTCACAGAAAGATTGCTAATCTTCCTGATGTTCACTGTTTCATACAGGCTTTGACTCATATGAAACCTGTTATTAAATCTATCTCTCCTCCTTGGAGTCTAAATTTGGTATTAAAGACTTTGCAGGCTCCCCCTTTTGAGCCTATGCATTTTTTGTACATTAAACTACTTTTTTAGGAAAGTGTTATTTCTCTTGGCTATCTCTTCTGCTAGAAGAGTTTCTGAATTGTCTGCTCGCTCTTGCAAGTCTAATTATCGGATTTTCCATGAAGATAAGCTGTTTTGCGAACTTCGTTTAATTTTTGCCTTAAGTTGTGAATTCTAACAACATCAATAGGGAAATTATTGTTCCTTCCTTGTGTCCTAATCCTAAGAATACTCTTGAAAGGTCTTTACATTCTTTGGATGTGGTAAGAGCTTTGAAATATTATATTTAGGCTACTTAAGATTTCAGGACGATGTCTAGTCTATTTGTTATTTTTTCTTGTTTCCGAAAAGGTCAGAAAGCCTCTGCCATTTCTTTGGTATCTTTTTTGAAACTTGTGGTTCACAAAGCTTATTTAGAGGCGGGGCAGTCTCCGCCATATAGAATAACAGCTCATTGTACAAGATCAGTTGCCACATATTGGGGTTTCAAGAATGAAGCTTCTGTTGATCAAATCTGCAAAGCAGCCACTTGGTCTTCTTTGCATACCTTTAATAAATATTTCCATTTTGATGTTTTTGCTTCTTCGTAAGCAGCTTTTGGTAGAAAGGTTCTTCAGGCAGCTGTCTCAGTTTGATTCTTGTGCCTATGAATTAATTTTTTGAATTGTTAAGAAAACATAATTTTATTTTTGGATTTAATTTCTCAGCGGAAATAGCCGTTTTTATTTTATCCCTCCCTTTCTATTGACTCGTGGACCTCCACATCTTGGGTATTATATCCCATACGTCACTAGCTAATGGACTCTCGCCACCTATATAAAAAAGAAAACTTAATTTATGTAAAAACCTACCTATCATTTCTTTTATGGTGGCGAGAGTCCATGAGACACACCCATTTTTTTGTGGATATGTTTTTTTTAATTAAAGCACATTTTATATCCTGTTCCTTTTTTTATGCTTTTACTCCTTATACACCTTACTATCTTGGCTATATGTTAATCTGAGGTATGAGTGAGGTGGGAGGTGTATTTATAGGCATTTGAGGTTTGGGAAACTTTGCCCCCTCCTGGTAGGAAGGTATATCCCATATGTCACTAGCTCATGGACTCTCGCCACCATGAAAGAAATTAATTTATCATGTAAGTTCTTACATAAATTATGTTTTTCGTTCTGACAAATCACAACAGCAGCAATCCTCATCCAAGTCCGAGCAGCCCAAGAGTACTTGGAAGTTGGCTCAGTCCTGGAATAAGTCCAAACAGACTAAGAAGCCCGCCGAGAACAAATCGGCATGAAGGGGCGGCCCCGATCCGTGATCAAATCGCGTAGGGGGCAGACTGTCTCTTTTTTCAGACGCTTGGTTCCAGGATGTACAGGATCCTTGGGTCCTGGAGGTTGTATCTCAAGGATACAGGATAGGATTCAAGTCTCATCCGCCCAGGGGCAGATTCCTTCTCTCCAGTCTGTCTACAAGACCAGAAAAGAGGGCTGCCTTCTTAGGTTGGGTACGGGATCTCTCCTCTCTAGTAGTAATTGTCCCTGTATCTACAGCAGAAAGCGGTTTCGGGTTTTATTCAAACCTTTTCATGGTTCCAAAGAAGGGGAGGGAATTTTTCGTCCAATTCTGAATTTAAAGTGCCTAAACAAGTTTGAGTGTTCCCGCTTTCAAGATGGAGACAATACGGTCAATCTTTCCTCTTGTTCAAGAAGGACAGTTTATGACCACCATAGACCTGAAGGATGCATACCTTCACGTTCCGATACACAGGGAACATTTTCAGTTCCTGAGGTTTGCTTTTCTGGACTAGCACTTCGAGTTCCTAGAGCTTTCGTTTGGCCTATCTACTGCTCCAAGGATATTTTCAAAGGTTCTGAGGGCTCTTCTAGCTGTTGAAAGAACAAAAGGTATTGCAGTAGTGCCTTACCTGGACGATATCTTGGTGCAGGCACCATCTTTTCGTCTAGCGGAAGTACATTCAGAGTCCCTTCTCATTCTTCTTCGATCACATGGATGGAAGATAAACTTGGAAAAGATTTCTTACTCCAAGTACAAGGGTGCATTTCCTGGGGACAATAATAGATTCCATATCCATGAGAATATTCCTCACAGATCAGAGACATGGCAAGCTAGTTATTGCATGTCTTGCCCTCCAGGCCTCCTTGAAACCCTCAGTGGCTCAGTGTATGGAGGTGATCGAACTCATGGTGTCCTGTATGGACATTATTCCTTTTGCCAGATTCCATCTCAGACCCTTACAACTTTGCATGCTGAGACAATGGAACGGCGACCATTCAGATCTGTCTCAACAGATTGTGCTGGACAACCTGTTAAGAGAATCGCTCTCTTGGTGGCTCTGTCCAGATCATCTGTCACAAGGCATGTGCTTCTTGAGACCGTCCTGGGAGATTGTGACTACGAACGCAAGCCTTTCCAGCTGGGGAGCCGTTTGGGGTGCCAAGAAGGCACAAGGGCTGTGGACTCAGGAGGAGTCCTCCCTTCTGATCAATATATTGGAACTCCAGCCAATCTTCAATGCCTTGAAGGCTTGGTCCCTTCTGGGTTTGTCATAGTTTATCAGATTCCAATCAGACAATATAACCTCAGTTGCATACATCAACCATCAGGGGGTAACGAGAGGTTGCTTGGCGATGAGAGAAGTATCTCAGATACTGGAGTGGGCGGAGACTCACAGATGTATGCGGTCATTGATCCACATTCCGGGTGTGGACAACTGGGAAGCGGACTTCCTCAGCAGGCAATCTTTTCAACCAGGGGAATGGTCTCTCCACCCGAGGTGCTTTGCAGAGATATGCAGCGAGTGGGGGAAGCTGGAGATAGATCTCATGGCATCCCACCTCAATACAAAGCTACCCGGTACAGGTCGAGGGATCCTCAGGCAGAATTGATAGATGCCCTATCAGTACCATGGAGGTTCAGACTCATATCTTTTTCCTCCATTACTGCTTCTCCCTCGTGTAGTGGCTTGCATCAAGCAGGAGCAAGCATCAGTGATTCTGATTGCTCTATTGTGGACGCCAAGTATGTGGTTTGCGGATCTGGTGGGGATGTCATCATCTCCTCAGTGGAGGTTACCTTGTCGCAGAGATCTGCTGATACCTAGTCCCTTTGTTCATCAAAATCTAGATTCTCTGAGGCTGACTGCGTGGAGATTGAACGCTTAGTCTTAGCCAAGAGAGGGTTCTCTGAGACTGTTATCAAGCTTGTAAGCCAGTTACTCGTTGTATCTACCATACAGTGTGGCAGACTTACTTGTACTGGTGTAAAGAGTGTGGTTTTTCCTGGCATAAGGTTAAGGTTGACAGAATTTTATCTTTTCTCCAGGATGGACTGGAGAAGGGTCTATCTGCTAGTTGCCTGAAGGGACAAATATTGGCCCTGTTGGTGTTACTGTATAAGAGATTGGCTGAGCTTCTGGATGTGCTGTCCTTTGTTAAGGCTCTGACTAGGATCAGACCTGTGTTTAGATCTGGGGCTCCGCCTTGGAGCCTAAATCTTGTCCTTAGTGTTTTGCAGCAGGCTCCGTTTTAACCTATGCATACTGTTCACATTAAATTGCTATCTTGGAAAGTTCTTTTTTTGCTGGCTATTGCCTCTGCGCGCATAGTTTCTGAGATTTCTGCTTTGCAATGGGACTCCCCTTATCTTGTTTTTCATGCTGATAATGCAGTTTTACGTACTAAATTAGGGTTCCTCCCTAAGGTGGTGTCAGATCGTAACATTAATCAAGAAATTGTTCCTTCCTTGTGTTCTAATCCTTCTTTAGAGAAGGAACACTTGCTTCACAATCTAGATGTGTTTCGTGCCTTGAAGTTCTATCTTTAGGCTACTAAGGAATCGAGACAATCTTCCTCTTTGCTTGTCATCTATACGGGGAAGCGTAAAGGGCAGAAGGCTACTACGACTTCCCTATCTTTCTGGTTGAGGAGTGTCATCCACTTAGCTTATGAGACAGTGGGGCATCAGCCTCCTGAGAGGATAACGGCTCATTCCACTAGAGCAGTGGCTTCCTCCTGGGCTTTTAAGAACGAAGACTCTATGGATCAGATTTGTAAGGCGGCTACCTGGTCTTCCTTACACACTTTTTCTAAATTTTACAAGTTTGATGTGTTTGCTTCGGCTGAAGCAACTTTCGGGGGAAAAGTTTTGCAGGCTATGGTGCCCTCAGAATAGGGCCCGCCTCTTTTTTTGTTCCCTCCCGTTATTCATTCAGTGTCCTCTGGAGCTTGGGTAAAGTTTTCCCATAAGGAATGAAGTTGTGGACTCTCCCTTCCTTATGGAAGGAAAACATAATTTATGCGTACCAGATAAATTCCTTTCCTTCCTGGCAGGGAGAGTCCACGAACCCGCCAGTAATTTATTTTTGTTGGGCTGCTACCTTTTTATATTATTTCTTCTGGTACCTTTATACCCCGATGTTTCTCCTACTTTTCCTTGTTCCCTCGGCAGAATGACTGGGCGATAGGGGAAGTGGGAGGGATATTTAAGACTTTGGCTTGGGTGTCTTTGCCTCCCCCTGGTAGCCAGGTGTTGTATTTCCCACCAGTATGGAATGAAGTTGGACTCTCCCTGCCAGGAAGGAAAGGAATTTATCTGGTCAGCATAAATTATGTTTCTTTTTAGTGTCCCATTAGTTTATAAAATATGTATATGTATCTTTCTATTACGTATATGAAAAAAATCTTCATTTATACACACACACACATATATATATATATATATATATTAGACACCTTTATTTATTTTTTTGCATTTAAAAAGTTGTTAAAGCACTTTACAGCTAAAGAAAAACGGACATGAAGTGTGTGTTTGTGTACAGCAGAGGTACCTGTTTTTCACGGGCTAATATAGATAATACTCACTTTATACAGTTGGTTTATTTAGCACAGAAACATACGTTTAAAAAAACAACAAAAAAAAAACAACTGTAAGACATGTTAAAACATTAATTTTAAAGTGATTATAAACTTTAATTACTGCCTAGTATATAAATTAATCTTAAAAATGTCACTTTAAAAATAAAGCTTTTTTAAAACAAATTAATGAATTAAAGTATTTATCATTGAGTGATGATAAACATTGCGCCGTTCCTCCGCCCGCATCTCATACTTTATTTAGCAGATCGTTGATGAATCCAGCTTCCTCTAATCGTTGCGTGCCCCATCTGGTGTCCAACTCCATGGGGCACGTAACGATTGGAGGAAGCCAGATACGTCATCGCTCTGCTAAATAAAGTATGAGATGTAGGAGGAACGGCTCAATGTTTACCATCACTCAATGGTAAATATTTTAAAAATTATGCATCTTTAAAAATTTTAATGAATTTAAGTGCCCCTGTTTTTAAGATTGTTATTTACTGGGTAGTAATTTATTAAAGTTTACAATCACTTTAAGCTTTAGCAGAGAAAATGTTTTGAGTTCCATGTCCCATTTATAATAATAAAAATTAAAAAATATAATTTTGTGTTTGGTTTGATCTTATGACCTCTATTTCAGTTGGCTCATCTTCATCGTGCAGCAGCTCTCAAGGTTACAGATAGGATCCTGGCCCCAAGCTAACTGCGCATGACTCTAACCTGCAGGAGACTGGCTCTCTGAAGGGTGTCTCTGAACTGAAACGCTGAGTGATGTGTTCATCCTCACCAAGACCTCTCAAGTCTCCTGCCAAAATCCGGCAAATGCTGACTCTTTTTATAACAAGAGTCCTCTTGTACATTTGTGTTTTTTTGGTTTTTTTTTAAATGAAACTTGAACTTTTGCTGCTAAACACAAGGATATTTACTGAGAAACTAAGAAGATTTTCATCAGCATCTTGACTTTGCTCCATTACTTCTGCCACGGGCATTGCATCTTAAATAAAATGAGACATAGGACAAGCAATATGTATAGACTACCCTACAGATAGCTGCCCTGCACCCTGCAGCTTTTACATTCTCTCCCATCAAGTGCTGTGTGTGATTCATTTTCGCTTCTAAACAGACATTTTATCCAAGTTGTTCCTTCTCTTCCCGCATCAGAGGCTGAAATATCACCATACAGACATCTGTTAAAATATAGTTTAACATTGATGACATAAAGTATTTCCATTTTTTGTTGTTGCTTTATATAAAAATGGGAAAAAAACAAGAATAGGTGTTTTTTTTTTTGAGGTTTGTTTGCTTTGTTAGCTATGTAAACCATGAATAATTCTGCGTTACAGATATGTTTTTTTTTTTTTTTCCATTCTCCTAATCCTTGTCAGGTTACTTTTGTAATATTTATATATAATATATATATATTATTATTATTATTATTATTTTTTCTTTCTTTCCCTCCTTTGTTTTTTTTTTCCAGTTTCATAATTTAATTTAAACCTGTTCACCTCCACATTGTTCTGCTAACCTTTTTTGTCAAAATTAGCTGCCACAAGAGTTTTTTTTTTTCTTCCTATTGTTATATACCTCTTTTGGACCAAAATTAAAGTTCTTAAATGTTTTACATCAGCTGTTGGGGCCAAAACTTTTCTTGTGCAGATGATTTTTTTTCATGCATGCGTAGACACTGCAAAAGACAACAAACTAAACATTTTGCACTTGAGAATCTGCTGTCCCTTTAGAAATGTGTGGCAAAATGTCAGGTAGCAATATTGGTCCTAAAAAGAGTATAGATTGATTTAAAATTAATCTAGGCTTTAATCATAAATGGAAATAAAATATACCCACGTAGTTAACACAGCCTCACAAGTCTTTTCTTCAAATCTGCAGTGACATGAGTTATTTAAATATTTGCAATTTTAAATTGTCCTGTTTTTTTTTACATTGAAATGAACAACATAGTATTACAAACTGTTCAATGTTATCTCCACACAACAAGTCTTATCTTCCTCCATCAGTCAGCTATTGCATTATTTGTGTTCACTAAATGAATGTGCTATGGCGTGTGCCAGCCTTAAGTAGATTAATATCTCGCCAAGAATAAAAATGGTTTCAGCTTGCACTCTCAGCTGAAATTCCAACTCCTTTTTACACACACACACACCCACAAAACTGAGTTGTGGGTGTGGTGGGAGGTTTATTTATAAGCATTTTGAGGTTTGGGAAACTTTCCCCCCTCCTGGTAGGAATGTATATTCCATACGTCACTAGCTCATGGACTCTTGCCAATTACATAATATATATATATATATATATATATATATATATATATATATATATATATATATATATATATATATATATATATATATATATATATATATATTGTAACAAGATCCTTTGACAACCATTGTCTTCTAGGGTTTAAATGCAATAGAGGACAATCCAGTTAAAGTTTTCAAAACTTTTTCTTCCAAAATAGCAAGGTGACTTTAACAGCAGCATACAGTTTGTTCACAGGCAAGGCAAAAGAAACAGATACAGTCTCTGCACAAGATTCTAAAACGGCAAATCTCTGCCTGCATTGTCTGCAGCAATACAAATGTCCTTTACAGAATGTAACAGCAAGCAGAAATCCAGCAAAACGTTTAGTACATTATATTTTTCACAACACATCATATCAGGCCTCCTGCCTGGCTGTAATCTACTTAGCTAGAGAAATGCTTCCCTTTTAAACCCTAGGAGCAGTAATCATGAGCCATACCTGAGTTTAATTGTCTTTAACAGGTGTAAGGTATTCACAACTAAAAAACACTAATCACTTCCCTGGGGTTTCTTGGCAAAATGGTAAAGTGAAATGTATTAAACTTGGTCTAATATATACTCCCTCTATCACCAAACCAGACTTTCTGTCACACTTCCTCCCCCTCAGCTCACACTTGGTGGAGTGAGCGGCCATAGACATTAAAGAGTGTACCCTTGAAAGACCATCAGCATTGCCCTGCAAAAGACCTGCTCTGTGCTCAACAAAGAAATGAAAAGGCTGCAGACTAAGAAACTATCTAGTCACTCTTGCATTCCTCTCCTTATTCTGGCTCATCCGTTTGAGAGGAGCATGATCTGTAATCAACCTGAATTTCCTTCCCAACAAATAGTAGAGACTCCAAAGCCCACTTAATAGCTAAACATTGTTTTTCAACAATAGAGTAATTTCTTTCATGTAATTAGCAAGAGTCCATGAGCTAGTGACGTATGGGATATACATTCCTACAAGGAGGGGCAACGTTTCCCAAACCTTAAAATGCCTATAAATACACCCCTCACCACACCCACAATTCAGTTTTACAAACTTTGCCTCCCGTGGAGGTGGTGAAGTAAGTTTGTGCTAGATTCTACGTTGATATGCGCTTCGCAACAGGTTGAAGCCCGGTTTTCCTCTCAGAGTGCAGCGAATGTCAGAGGGATGTGAAGAGAGTATTGTCTATTTGAATACAATGGTCTACCTCTAGGGGATCTATTTCATAGGTTCTCTGTTATCGGTCGTAGAGATTTCTTCTCCTACCTCCCTTTTCAGATCGACGATATACTCTTATATACCATTACCTCCACTGATTCTCGTTTCAGTACTGGTTTGGCTATCTACTATATGTAGATGAGTGTCCTGGGGTAAGTAAGTCTTATTTTTTTGTGACACTCTAAGCTATGGTTGGGCACTTTATATGTAAAGTTCTAAATATATGTCTATAAACTTATATTTGCCTTGATTCAGGATAATCAGTATTCCTTTTCAATACAGACTGTCAGTTTCATTATTGGGATAATGCTTTCAATTTATTTTTTCTTACCTTGAAAAATTTTTATTTGACCATTTTTTTCCTGCGTGCTGTTAAGCTCGCGGGGGCAGAAAATGTTTCTTTTTATTACGTCATTTTTTGGCACAAACTTTTTTGGCGCAAAAAATTTGTTTTGTCACTTCCGGCGCCGTAATTGACGCCGGAAGTTGTATTTTGTCTAAACGTTTTCTTTGACGCATGCGTATTCAGACATTTTTTTTGCGCCAAAAAAGGTGGGCGTCGCTTTCGACGTCAGAGGATGTGGCGTCATTTTTGGCGCCAAAAAATGTGGGTATTGTATTTGGCGCCAATAATCTTGGCGCCAAAAAATGTAGGCGTCTTTTTTTTGTCTCACTTTTTTACTCACATTATTTAAACATCTCTCATTGCTTCTGGTTCCTAGAAGCTTATTATTTTGCATTCTTTCCCATTCATGAAACTGTCATTTAAGGAATTTGATAATTTTGCTTTATATGTTGTTTTTTCTATTACATATTGCAAGATGTCTCATCCTGACCCTGGATCTCAATCCACTAGTGGACAGACGCTGCCTGATTCTGGTTCTACCAAAGTTAAGTTCATATGTTGTAAACTTGTGGTAACTGTTCCTCCAGCTGTAGTTTGTGCAAGTTGTCATGATAAACTTTCCAATGCAGATTGTGTCTCCATTAGTAATAATCCTTTACCTGTTGTTGTTCCTTCAACATCTAGTGTTCAGGATGTTCCTGTTAATGTTAAAGAATTTGTTTCTAATTCTATTAGGAAGGCTCTGTCTGTTATTCCTCCTTCCAGTAAACGTAAAAGGTCTTTTAAAACTTCTCACATTTCAGATGAATTTTTAGGTGACCGCCTTCATTCTGACTTATCTGTTTCTGATGAGGATTTTTCTGGTTCAGAGGATTCTTCCCCAGATATTGATACTGATAAATCTTCATATTTATTTAAAATGGAGTTTATTCGTTCATTACTTAAAGAAGTTTTGATTGCATTATACATGGAGGAGTGCAGTCCTCTTGATACTAAAACTGCTAAACGTTTAAATTCGGTTTATAAACCTCATGTGTTAATTCCGGAAGTTTTTCCAGTTCCTGATGCTATCTCAGATGTGATTGCTAGGGAATGGGATAGTCTGGGTACTTCATTTACTCCTTCTCCAAGGTTTAAGAAATTGTACCCTGTGCCATCTGATAGATTGGAGTTTCGGGATAAAATCCCTAAAGTCGATGGGGCTATCTCTACTCTTGCTAAACGTACTGCTATTCCTACGGCAGATAGCACTTCGTTTAAAGATCCTTTAGATCTTTTTTAAGAAAAGCTTATTTATGTTCAGGTAATCTACTTAGACCTGCTATCTCTTTGGCTGATGTTGCTGCAGCTTCAACTTTCTGGTTGGAGGCTTTAGCGCAACAAGTGACAGACCATAATGCTTATAGCATTGTTAAACTTCTTCAACATGCTAATAACTTTATCTGTGATGCCATTTTTTATATCATTAGAGTTGATGTCCGGTATATGTCTTTAGCTATTTTAGCTAGAAGAGCTTTATGGCTTAAATCTTGGAATGTAGACATGACTTCTAAGTCAACTTTGCTTTCTCTCTCTTTCCAAGGTAATAAGTTGTTTGGTTCTCAGTTGGATTCAATAATTTCAACTGTTACTGGGGGGAAGGGAGCCTTTTTGCCCAGGGCAAAAAAACTAAAGGTAAATATAGGGCTGCTAATCGTTTTCGTTCCTTTCGTCAGAGTAAGGAGCAGAAGCCTGACCCTTCCTCTAAAGGAACAGTTTCCGGTTGGAAACCTTCTCCAGTCTGGAATAAATCCAAGCCTTTTAGAAAGTCAAAACCAGCTCCTAAATCCGCATCAAGGTGCGGCCCTCATTCCAGCGCAGCTGGTAGGGGGCAGGTTACGATTTTTCAAAGATGTTTGGATCAATTCGATTCACAATCTTTGGATTCAGAACATTGTTTCACTAGGGTACAGAATAGGTTTCAAGGTAAGACTGCCTGCGAGAAGATTTTTCCTCTCACGCATTCCAGTAAATCCAGTGAAGGTTCAGGCATTTCTGAAATGTGTTTCAGACCTAGAGTTAGCTGGGGTAATTATACCAGTTCCAGTTCTGGAACAGGGTCTGGGGTTTTATTCAAATCTATTCATTGTTCCAAAGAAAGAGAATTTTTTCAGACCAGTTCTGGACCTAAAAATATTGAATCGTTATGTAAAGATACCAACATTCAAAATGGTGACTATAAGAACTATTCTGCCTTTTGTTCAGCAAGTGCATTATATGTCTACAATAGACTTACAGGATGCATATCTTCATATTCCAATTCATCCAGATCACTATCAATTTCTGAGATTCTCTTTTCTAGACAAGCATTACCAGTTTATTGCTCTTCCATTTGGCCTAGCAACAGCGCCAAGGATCTTTTCGAAGGTTCTCGGTGCCCTTCTCTCTGTAATCAGAGAACAGGGTATTGCGGTATTTCCTTATTTGGACGATATCTTGGTACTTGCTCAGTCTTTACATTCTGCAGAATCTCATACGAATCAACTTGTGTTGTTTCTTCAAAGACATGGTTGGAGGATCAATTTACCAAAGAGTTCCTTGATTCCTCAGACAAGAGTAACCTTTTTAGGTTTCCAAATAGATTCAGTGTCCATGACTTTGTCTCTAACAGAAAAGAGACGTCTGAAGGTTTCGACAGGCTGAAACCAATTTCAGTCTCAATTGTTCCCTTCGGTAGCATTATGCATGGAAATTCTAGGTCTCATGACTGCTGCATCGGACGCGATCCCTTTTGCTCGTTTTCACATGAGACCACTCCAGCTTTTTATGCTGAACCAGTGGTGCAGGGATTATACAAGGATATCACAATTAATATCCTTAAATCCCAATGTTCGATCATCTCTAACTTGGTGGATGGATCACCATCTTTTATTTCAAGGGGCCTCTTTTGTTCGTCCAACCTGGACTGTGATCTCAACAGATGCGAGTCTTTCAGGTTGGGGAGCTGTATGGGGATCTCTGACAGCGCAGGGGGTTTGGGAATCTCAGGAGGCGAGATTACCAATCAACATTTTGGAACTCAGTTTTGGCCTCTTCTGAAGAGAGAATCGTTGATTTGTTTTCAAACAGACAATGTCACAACCGTGGCATATGTCAATCATCAAGGTGGGACTCACAGTCCTCAAGCAATGAAAGAAGTATCTCGGATACTTGTATGGGCGGAATCCAGCCCCTGTCTAATTTCTGCGGTTCACATCCCAGGTGTAGACAATTGGGAAGCGGATTATCTCAGTCGCCAGATGTTACATCCGGGCGAATGGTCTCTTCATCCAGAAGTTTTTCTTCAGATTGTTCAAATCTGGGGACTTCCAGAAATAGATCTGATGGCCTCTCATCTAAACAAGAAACTTCCCAGGTATCTGTCTAGATCCAGGGATCCTCAGGCGGAAGCAGTGGTTGCGTTGTCGCTTCCTTGGAATTACCATCCTGCTTATATCTCTCCGCCTCTAGTTCTTCTTCCAAAAGTAATTTCCAAAATTCTAATGGAGCGTTCATTTGTACTGCTTGTGGCTCCAGCATGGCCACACAGGTTTTGGTTTGCGGATCTCGTTCGGATGGCCAGTTGCCAACCTTGGACACTTCCATTAAGGCCAGACCTTCTATCTCAAGGTCCATTTTTCCATCAGGATCTCAAATCATTACATTTGAAGGTATGGAGATTGAACGCTTAATACTTAGTCATAGAGGTTTCTCTGACTCAGTGATTAATACTATGTTACAGGCTCGTAAATCTGTATCTAGAAAGATTCATTATCGAGTTTGGAAGACTTACATTTCTTGGTGTTCTCATAAATTCTCTTGGCATTCTTTTAGAATTCCTTGAATTTTACAATTTCTTCAGGATGTTTTGGATAAGGGTTTGTCTGCAAGTTCTTTGAAAGGACAAATCTCTGCTCTTTCTGTTCTTTTTCACAGAAAGATTGCTAATCTTCCTGATATTCATTGTTTTGTACAGGCTTTGATCCGTATCAAACCTGTCATTAAGTCAATCTCTCCTCCTTGGAGTCTTAATTTGGTTTTGAAAGCTTTGCAGGCTCCTCCGTTTGAGCCTATGCATTCTCTGGATATTAAATTACTTTCCTGGAAAGTATTGTTTCTTTTGGCTATCTCTTCTGCTAGAAGAGTTTCTGAGTTATCTGCTCTTTCTTGTGAATCTCCTTTTCTGATTTTTCATCAGGATAAGGCGGTGTTGTGGACTTCATTTCAATTTTTACCTAAGGTTGTGAATTCTAACAACATTAGTAGAGAAATTGTTGTTCCTTCATTGTGTCCTAATCCTAAGAATTCTAAGGAAAGATCGTTACATTCTTTGGATGTAGTTAGAGCTTTGAAATACTATGTTGAAGCTACTAAAGATTTTAGGAAGACTTCCAGTCTATTTGTTATCTTTTCTGGTTCCAAGAAAGGTCAGAAGGCTTCTGCCATTTCTTTGGCGTCTTGGTTAAAGTCTTTGATTCATCTTGCTTATGTGGAGTCGGGTAAATCCCCGCCTCAAAGGATTTCGGCTCATTCTACTAGGTCAGTTTCTACTTCCTGGGCTTTTAGGAATGAAGCTTCTGTTGATCAGATTTGCAAAGCAGCAACTTGGTCTTCTTTGCATACTTTTACAAAATTCTACCATTTTGATGTGTTTTCTTCTTCTGAAGCAGTTTTTGGTAGAAAAGTACTTCAGGCAGCTGTTTCTGTTTGATTCGTCTGCTTATAATTTCAGTTTTTTTCATTATAAAGATCAAAACTTTTGATTTGGGTTGTGGATTATTTTTTTCAGCGGAATTGGCTGTCTTTATTTTATCCCTCCCTCTCTAGTGACTCTTGCGTGGAAGCTCCACATCTTGGGTATCTGCTATCTCATACGTCACTAGCTCATGGACTCTTGCTAATTACATGAAAGAAAACATAATTTATGTAAGAACTTACCTGATAAATTCATTTCTTTCATATTAGCAAGAGTCCATGAGGCCCACCCTTTTTTTGTGGTGGTTATGATTTTTTTGTATAAAGCACAATTATTCCAATTCCTTATTTTTGATGCTTTTGCTCCTTTCTTATCACCCCACTTCTTGGCTATTCGTTAAACTGAATTGTGGGTGTGGTGAGGGGTGTATTTATAGGCATTTTAAGGGTTGGGAAACTTTGCCCCTCCTGGTAGGAATGTATATCCCATACGCCACTAGCTCATGGACTCTTGCTAATATGAAAGAAATGAATTTATCGGTTCTTACATTAAATTATGTTTTTTCTCTTGTTTTAATTTTCTACTAAGAAATAATACAGGATGCTCCTCCCCTTGGTGCACTTGGGAAAGAACAGCCCCCACACCAACATCAGAAGCATCAGTCTGCACTATAAAATCTTTCCAAAAATCTGGAGTTACCAAAACTCGATAGGCACACAGGGCATCTTTCAAATGCTTAAAAGCCTTGTCTGCTTCTGTAGACCATTGAACCATCACTGGTGATTTTGCCTTTTTAAGATCAGTTAAAGGAGCAGCTGTTGTAGCAAAAGCTGGAATAAACCTTCTATAATATCCAGTCAAACCCAAAAAAGCTCTAACTTGTTTCTTAGTTAGGGGCTGGGGCCAGTTTTTTTATGGCTTTTATTTTAGTTGTCTGTGGCTTAACTAATCCTCTCCCAATTGTATATCCCAAGTACTTCGCTTCCTCTAAACCTATGGTACATTTTGAAGGATTCGCAATTAAGCCAGCAGAGAAAATGGAGTCAAGAACTGCCTGAACTTTTGGGAGATGAGATTCCCAATCTCTACTATAAATTATTACATTATCAAGATACGCTGCAGCATAACTAACATGGGGCTTTATAATTCTATCCATTATTCTCTGAAATGTTGCAGGAGCACCATGTAAGCCAAATGGCAAAACTGTATACTGAAACAACCCATCTGGAGTTGAAAAAGCAGTTTTCTCCTTTGCCTGATCAGTGAGGGGTACCTGCCAATAGCCTTTCATTAAGTTAATTGTTTTTCTATTAACTCATCAACCCTAGGCATTGGGTAGGTATCAAATTTAAATACACTTTAATTTACGATAATCGTTACAAAATCATAAAGTACCATCCGGTTTAGGAACTAACACAATTGGACTGCTCCAATCACTGTATGATTCTTCAAGTTTTAACATTTCTTTTACAAGATACAATGAGTCCACGGATTTCATCCTTACTTGTGGGATATCGCCTCCTGGTCAGCAGGAGGAGGCAAAGAGCACCACAGCAGAGCTGTATATATAGCTCCTCCCTTCCCTCCCACCCCAGTCATTCTCTTTGCTTGTTTTAGTGATAGGAAGAGGCAAAGTGAGGTGTTAGTTTAGATTCTTCAATCAAGACTTTATTATTTTTAAAATGGTACCAGTGAGTGCTATTTTACTATAGGGTGTAGCCATATTCCTTGTCAGCCTCTAG
Source organism: Bombina bombina (assembly GCF_027579735.1). Lineage (NCBI taxonomy): Eukaryota > Metazoa > Chordata > Amphibia > Anura > Bombinatoridae > Bombina > Bombina bombina. Next base: position 223,566,208 of record NC_069507.1, read on the forward strand.
AGTAGAGCTACAGGTGGCTTTAGAGTAATGGGAACTGGTGGGGCTAAACTATCAATGCGCCTCCCATATTAGTGCTGCCCTTTGTATACTGATGGTCTTAGCAGATATTAACTAAGGCCCTTTTTTGTCCACAGAGCTGCTAGAGGGAGAAGACCTCTTGATCCTGTGGGACTTCTCATGCTGTTGATCAGCACAGAGGTAAGTGCAGTCTTTTTCTTTCTGGGACACTAGCTACCTCAGAATGGACTGTGTACTTCTGATCCGTTTGGGGAACAAGAGCTCTCTGGAAGTAGGGCTGATTTCTCTAACAGTGCGTGTGTGTGTGTGACACCCGACACAAGGTCTACATTATGGGGCTAATATATTTATTAATGGCCTAATGTAGTGTTAAGGATGGGCTTGTATAGGTCACTACTATATTGTGCTTATACGTTTTGACGCTGGGAGATTCAGAGTGTGTTACCGGAGTCGTGCTATAGAGACTCCGGGTTACGGCTGGGCTTGTGGATCCGGTCTCTCTGTCTGTTAGAAGCTTCTCTCAAAGGGTTGCCGTGCAGAGAATAATATCATTGCGGAAGACCCTTGCCACGCAGAGTAATGGTTGAAGCGACGCCCACGATGGCAGGACTCTCTTTGGCGCGCTTGTCTTATTCTTGCCGCGCGGAGTCTATCATTGCGGAAGTCACGGCTGCTAAGGAAACTGCTCGGAGATTCACTCTACATATAACGCCACGACCGCATGGTTAAAAAGAAAATGAGCAGTCTTAGGCCTCTGAATACATTCCGGTTTCATTTCTAAGTGTGGTCGGAGGACCGTGGGGGCAGGTAGGCGCCTCAGCAGAGCTGTTGAGGCGAGGTGCTATACTTTAAGGAATGCTTATTTTGTTATCCTGTTTCAGTGTAACCTACATATGTAAATCTTGTTTATTTTTAAAGGCACAGCATCTGCTCAGTTTTAATATATTCTGACAGATTTTTGCTTCTTGCTTTCTATTGTCATGGATTCAGATGATATCCAGCCTGTAGCGTGTTCTATGTGTTTGGATGCCACTGTGGAACCTCCTGCTCCATTTTGTCCCTCATGCATTGAGAGGGCCTTACATTTTAGAGACAAAATAGTTTTTGACAAATCTTTGACTAAGGCAAATGCTTCTCAAGAGTCTACAGACGAGATGCAGAGCATGCCACAGCTTTCTCCCCAAGCGTCACAGCCCTTAACGCCCACTCAAGCGGGTCCTTGTATTTCACCAGTTTCTGCAGCTTTTACATTAAAAGACATAGCTGCAGTGATGTCCTCTACGCTTTCTGATGCGTTAGCTAATTTTCCGATATCGCACGGCAAGCGTTTAAGACAGGACAACTATGTAGTACATTCAGCCTCTGATACTAGGATGGCGATTACGGACGTACCCTCCCGGGGTTCTGAGTTGGAGGGTACTGAGGTACTCTCCGAAGGTGAACTTTCTGAATCAGGGAGTGCTTTACCTATGACTGATTCTGATGTAGTTTCTTTCAGGTTTAAGCTTGAGCACCTCAGTTTATTGCTGAGGGAGGTGTTGGTGACTCTGGATGATTGTGACTCAATAGTCGGGAGAAATTGAGTAAGTTGGACAGATTGAAAGTTCCATCTTATTCCGATGTCTTTCCAGTCCCGAAGAGGACTTCAGAGATTATTGCGAAAGAATGGGAGAGACCAGGTATTCCCTTCTCTCCTCCAGTTTTCAAAAAAATTTACCTTATAGCCGACGCTATTAGGGATTCTTGGCAGACGGTCCCCAAAGTTGAGGGTGCTGTTTCTACTATGGCCAAGCGTACTACTATTCCTGTTGAGGATAGTTGTGTTCAGAAATTCTTCCCCCAGAGGAAGGTTTCTTCTTTCTCAATTATCTGCAGACCAGATAAAAAGAGAGGCGTTCTTACGTTGTGTAGGAGACCTCTCCTTCATGGGAGTAATATGTCCCATTCCGGTACTGGAACAGGGACAGGGGTTTTATTCAAATCTGTTTGTAGTTCCCAAAAAAGAAAGAACGTTCCGACCTATTTTGGACCTCAAAAGTCTGAACAAGTTTCTCAGAGTTCCATCCTTCAAGATGGAAACTATTCGTACCATTCTCCCATTGATCCAGGAGGGTCAATTTATGGCTACTGTGGATCTAAAGGATGCATATCTTCATGTTCCTATCCACAGAGATCACAAGTTCCTGAGGTTTGCCTTTCTAGACAAACATTTTCAGTTCGTGGCTCTTCCTTTCGGTCTGGCCACGGCACCCAGGATTTTCACAAAAGTTCTGGGTTCTCTATTGGCGGTTCTAAGACCGTGGGGCATTGCAGTGGCGCCTTATCTGGACGATATTCTGATCCAGGCGTCTTATCAGCTAGCAAAGTCTCATACCGACATTGTTCTATCCTTCCTGAGGACTGAAAGATTCTGAATACATGCCGAGCACTTCAGACCAATCCTCAGCTGTCAGTGGCTCAGTGCATGGAGGTAATTGGATTGATGGTAGAGGCAATGGACATCATTTCGTTTGCTCGGTTTCATCTCAGGCCTCTGCAACTGACAATGCTCAGGCAGTGGAATGGATATTATACAAATTTGTCTCCTCAAATAAATCTAGATCAGGAGACAAGGGACTCTCTTCTATGGTGGTTGTCACTGGATCATCTATCCCAGGGAACATGCTTCCCCAGACCCTCATGGGTGGTAGTGACAACAGATGCCCGCCTGATAGGATGGGGAGCTGTCTGGAACTCCCTGAGGGCACATGGTCTATGGACTCGAACAGAGTCTCTCTTTCCCATCAATATCCTAGAGTTGAGAGCAATGGTCAATGTGCTTCAGGCTTGGCCTCAGTTGGCTTTGGCCAAATTCATCAGATTCCAGTCGGACAACATTACGACTATAGCTTACATCAATCATCAGGGAGGAACAAGGAGTTCTTTGGCGATGACAGAAGTAGCCAAGATATTTCAGTGGGCGGAATCTCACTCTTGTTATCTGTCAGCGATCCACACCCCAGGTGTGGAAAACTGGGAAGCGGACTTTCTGAGCAGACAGACTTTTCATCCGGGAGAATGGGAACTCCATCCGGAGGTATTTGCCAAACTGATTCTCAGATGGGGCAGGCCAGAGTTGGATCTTATGACGTCTCGTCAGAATGCCAAGCTTCTGAGATACGGGTCCAGGGATCCCCAGGCCGAGCTGGTGGATGCCTTTGCAGTACCTTGGTCTTTCAGCCTAGCTTATGTGTTCCCTCCATTTGCTCTCCTTCCCCGGGTGATTGCTTGAGTCAAACACGAGAGGGCATTGGTGATCCTCATCGCTCCTGCGTGGCCTTGCAGGACTTGGTATGCCGACCTGGTGGACATGTCATCTCAGCCACCATGGAAGCTTCCATTGAGGACAGACCCTCTCATTCAGGGACCCTTCCTTCATTCGAATCTAGTTTCTCTACAGCTAACTGCTTGGAAATTGAACGCTTGATTTTATCTAAGTGAGGGTTTTCTGATTCGGTCATAGATACCTTGATTCAGGCACGAAAGCCTGTTACTAGAAAGATTAACCATAAGATATGGCGTAAATATCTTTATTGGTGCGAATCCAAGGGCTACTCATGGAGTAGGTTAGGATTCCCAGGATTTTGTCTTTTCTCCAAGAAGGATTGGAGAAGGGGTTGTCAGCAAGTTCCTTAAACAGACAGATTTCTGCTTTATCTATTTTGTTACACAAGCATCTGGCAGATATTCCAGATGTTCAATCTTTTTGTCAGGCTCTGACTAGAATCAGGCCTGTGTTTAGACCAATTGCTCCTCCTTGGAATTTGAATTTAGTTCTTACAGTTCTTCAAGGGGTTCTGTTTGAACCTATGCATTCCATAGATATTAAGTTATTATATTGGAAAGTTTTATTTTTGGTTGCTATTTTTTCTGCTCAGAGTATCTGAGCTTTCGGCATTACAATGTGATTCTCCTTATCTTATTTTTTATTCGGATAAGGTGGTGTTACGTACCAAACCTGGGTTTTTTCCTAAGTTTGTTTCAAATAAAAATATTAATCAGGAAATTGTTGTTCCTTCCTTGTGTCCTAAGGATTTTCGTCAATCGTCTTCCCTGTTTGTTGTGTTTTCTGGGAATCGTAGGGGTCAGAAAGCTACGGCTACCTCTCTCATTTTGGCTGAAGAGTATCATCCGTTTTGCATATGAGACTGCTGGACAGCAGCGTCCTGATCAAATTACGGCTCATTCCACTAGGGCTGTGGCTTTCTCATGGGCATTCAAAAATGATGCTTTGGTTGAACAGATTTGCAAAGCTGCAACTTGGTCTTCTCTGCACACGTTTTCCAAATTTTACAAATTTTATACTTTTGCCTCGTCTGAGGCTGTTTTTGGGAGAAAAGTTCTTCAAGCAGTGGTGCCTTCCGTTTAGGTTCTCTGTCTTGTCCCTCCCTTTTCATCCATGTACTATAGCTTTGGTATTGTATCCCACAAGTAAGGATGAAATCCGTGGACTCATCGTATCTTGTAAAACAAAAGGAAATTTTATTCTTACCTGATAAATTTGTTTCTTTTTCGATATGATGAGTCCACGGCCCACCCTGTTTTTATATGACAGGTCTTTAAATTTGTTAAACTTCAGTCACCTCTGCACCTTGGCTTTTCCTTTCTATTCCTAACTTCGGTCGAATGACTGGAGTGGGAGGGAAGGGAGGAGCTATATATACAGTTCTGTTGTGCTCTTTGCCTCCTCCTGCTGACCAGGAGGCGATATCCCACAAGTAAAGATGAAATCCGTGGACTCATCGTATCGTAAAAGAAACAAATTTATCAGGTAAGCATAAATTTCCTTTTTTCCACCTGCAATTTAATAGCCTCCCTACGGCTTCAGGAACTCTATAGGGTTTAAGGGAAACTTTTTTTTCCCCTGGTTCTGTAACTGCGTCATGTTTAATTACGTTAGTTCTCCCTGGCATCATGGAAAAAAACCTCTCTGTTCCTTCTAATAAAGTCCTTGACCTCTTGCTTTTGATGCACATATAGGGTTTCAGAAACATTTACCTCAGGCTCAGTAACAGGTATCTCTGTTGTATTTACCACACACAAAACCTCCCTATCCTTCCAGGGCTTCAGTAAATTAATGTGATATATCTGCTCAGGTTTTCTTCTCCCTGGCTGACTCGCCTTATAGTTTACATCACCAACCTTTTCAATGACCTCATATGGGCCATGCCAAGTAGCCACAAATTTATTTTCTACTGTAGGGACTAAAACTAGTACCCTGTCACCAGGCTGAAACACTAACCCTAGAATTACGACTAACTGTGTTTTTGTGCTTCTTGGGCTTTTCCCATATGTTCCCTAACTATGGACATGACAGCCTCCATTCGATCCTGCATTTGAGATATATGCTCAATAACACTTCTATATGGTGTAGTTTCCGGTTCCCATGTCTCTAACAATATCAAGTAACCCACGTGGATGTAGACCATACAAAAGGTGAAAACCCTGTTGAGGCCTGAGGAACTTCCCTGATAGAAAACATTAAATAAGGCAATAAAAGGTCCCAATTTTTTCCATCCATATCAATTGCCTTCCGTAACATACTCTTTAGGGTCTTATTGAACCTCTCTACCAGCCCATCAGTTTGAGGGTGATTTACTGAAGTTTTCAGATGCTTAATATAGAGCAGTTTACACAATTCTTTTGTAACCTTAGACATAAAAGGAGTCCCTTGATCTGTCAACATTTCCTTGGGTATACCCACTCTACTAAACATAAGCATAAGTTCCTTTGCTATAAATTTTTGCAGAACTATTACGTAGGGGTACTGCCTCAGGATAGCAGGTTGCATAATCCAGGACAACCAGTATATACTGGTGTCCTCTGGCTGACTTCACCAGTGGACCTATCAAGTCCATGGCAATTCTTTCGAATGGCACATCAATGATTAATAAAGGCACTAATGAACTACGAAAATCCTTAGTGGGAGCAGTTAGCTGGCACTTGGGACATGAAGAGCAATAATTATTAATGGCCTTAAACACACCTGGCCAGTAAAACCTTCTAAGGACCCTTTCTTTAGTCTTATCCATTCCCAGGTGCCCCCCTAGTATGTGACTATGTGCAAGATTTAACAATGTATTCCGAAAAACTTGAGGTACCAACAACTGTTTAACAATAACTGTGCCCTTTTTGTCTATTCTGTTTAGCAGGTTATTATTTACTTCTAAGTGAGGATAAGGTAATGGATCTTCTGGCTGTGAAATAACACCATTTACAACCCGGATATAATTTCTTGCTTCAGCCAAAGTGGGATCCTCCCATTGGGCACTTTTAAAATTACCACAATTAACCTCCAAATCTAATAAATCATCATTGCTTTCTGTACTAACACCTGGCTCATTATTCTGGAGAGGCTGGTCTCCTATCAATACAGGCATAGGACAATAAGTTTTACCTTTACTGTTTTCGTCCAAATCAATTTCAGAAAAAGGAAACACAAAATCCTCAATTGTTTCATTCCCTTTGGACTCCTTAGCTGAATTTACTATTAAAGCCCATAATTAAAAAAAACTTAGGAAAATATCTTCCTATCACCACCTCATGAGCTAATTTGGGTACTACACCTACCCGATGTTTTAAAGAACCACATTGTGTTTTCGAAATTTACATCAGCTGTAGCACATTCACGTTTATCACCATGAACACAAAGAATACCTATTTCTCTTGTAAGGTGTATCCAGTCCACAGGTTCATCCATTACTTGTGGGATATTCTCCTCCCCAACAGGAAGCTGCAAGAGGACACCCACAGTAGAGCTGTCTATATAGCTCCTCCCCTAACCCCCACCCCAGTCATTCTCTTGCAGCTCTCGACAAGATAGGAAGTATCAAGAGATATGTGGTGAATTTAGTGTAGTTTTACCTTTAATCAAGAGTTTGTTATTTTTAAACGGTACCGGCGTTGTACTGTTTTACTCTCAGGCAGAAATTAGAAGAAGAATTCTGCCTGGAGGTTGATGATCTTAGCGGTTTGTAACTAAGGTCCATTGCTGTTCTCACACATAACTGAAGAGTATGGGAAAACTTCAGTTGGGGGAACGGCCTGCAGATTACCTGCTTTGAGGTATGTTCAGTATTTTTAGTTCTAGAGAGATGATAAGTTCTAGAAAATGCTGACAGAGCCTTATGTATTTGAGGTAAGCTAGATGCAGTGATTTATATTAGGGTAATACTTATGTTAATACTCATATTACTTAGAGACAAAACGTTTACAGGTTTCATAAATAGGACATTTTTTCTCTGAGGGAGATAAGTCTTTATTTGGGGCCTAGTTTCCACATGGCTAGTCAGATACTCCTAGGAGTATTTTCTTAAGGCCCCTCTGGCATCCAGTACATGGTGGGAGGGGCCTATTTTCATGCTCTAGATGCGCAGTTTCCTTCAGACGGAAACATCCAGCTTCCCTAGAGGAATCCTCTGGCATCTGAGGACCTCTACAGAGGGCTTTTTTCCTCCCTAAAATCGTATTTGAGGGCAGGTAGGAGCCTCAGCAGAGCTGTGGCAAGGTGCTTAACTGTATTTTAAATGTGCTTGACATTTTTTAAATCCGGTTTGGAGCCTAAGGGGTTAATCATCCATTTGCAAGTGGGTGCAATGTTGCTTTAGTCCCTTACACACACTGTAAAAATTTCAAAGACTTCACTATATTTTTACACTGTTTTGCAGTTTAAGTGCTAGTTTTTTTCTCTTAAAGGCACAGTAACGTTTTTATTTAATTGCTGTTTCACATTTATTAAAGTGTTTTCCAAGCTTGCTTGTCTCATTACTAGTCTGTTAAACATGTCTGACATACGACACTGTCATACTAAGAAAATTCCTATGACCTAAACTGTTTGTTTAGGAAAGTAAAAAAAAAGAAAAGAGAAAAAAAAATCTTTTCTTTTTTTGGTGTCCAGCAAATAAGGGGTAAATAAGATGAGCTTCAAGTTTTATTTTAGGCTTTAAGGTTTCTATTTACCAGAACTAGGGATAGCTCTAACTGGGTTTAAACATTTAAGGAGAGAGCTTATTACGAAGTATCTATAAACGTATAAGATGAATTGAAGTATGGTTTTTCATTTTTGTTCTTTTTTTTTCTTTTCTTCTTTTCTTTTATAAGCTCGATTCGTAGTAAATCCCTTATACTGTAAAAAATGTGTTAAACTCCCCTTTCTTTTTTCTGTACCCTGAACTGGATTACCAATAAAGGAATATAAATTTAAAAAAAAAACATGTCTGACATAGAGGAAACTCCTTGTTCAATATGTTTGGAAGCCATTGTGGAACCCCCTCTTAGAATGTGTACCAAATGTACTGAAATTTCTATAAACTATAAAGACCATATTATGGCGCTTAAAGATTTATCTCCAGGGGATTCTCTGACTGAAAAAAGGGAGATTATGCCATCTAACTCTCCCCACGTGTCAGAACCTATAACTCCCGCTCAAGTGACGCCAAGTACATGTAGCGCGTCTAATTCTTTTACCTTACAGGACATGGCGGCAGTTATGAATGCTACCCTCTCAGAGGTATTGTCCAAACTGCCAGGGTTACAAGGAAAGCGAGACAGCTCTGGGGCTAGAACAAATACAGAGCTTTCTGATGCTTTAATACCTGTGTCCAATATACCCTCACAATACTCAGAAGCCGAAGCAGGAGAGCTTCTATCTGTGGGTGATATTTCAGATTCAGTGAAGGCATTGCTTCAGTCTGATTCTGAAATGACAGCATTTAAATTTAAGCTTGAACACCTCCGCTTATTGCTTAAGGAGGTTTTAGCGACTCTGGATGACTGTGAACCCGTTGTAGTTCCAGAGAAATTGTGTAAGATGGACAAATACTTTGCAGTGCCCGTTTACACTGATGTTTTTCCAGTCCCTAAGAAGTTTTCGGAAATTATTACAAAGGAATGGGATAGACCAGGTGTGCCGTTCTCTCCCCCTCCAGGTTCCAAAAAGATGTTTCCCATAAATGCCGCCTCGTGGCAGACGGTCCATAAGGTGGAGGGAGCAGTCTCTACCCTAGCTAAGCGTACAACAATCCCCGTCGAGGACAGTTGTGCTTTTCTAGATCCTATGGATAAAAAATTGGAGGGTCTCCTTAAGAAAATTTTTATTCATCAAGGTTTTATTCTCCAGCCTCTTGCATGCATTGCCCCAGTCACTGCTGCAGCGGCTTTTTGGTTCGAGTCTCTTGAGGAGGCTCTACAGGTGGAGACCCCGTTAGATGAGATTTTAGACAGGATTAAAGCTCTTAAGTTAGCTAATTCCTTTATCTCTGACGCCGTTTTTCATTTAACCAAGCTAACGGCTAAGAATTCAGGTTTTGCCATTCTGGCACGTAGGATGTCTTGGTCAGCAGACGTTACTTCAAAGTCTAAGCTTCTTAACATCCCTTTCAAGGGACAGACCCTATTCGGGCCTGGTCTGACGGAGATCATTTCTGAAATTACTGGAGGAAAAGGTCACGCCCTTCCTCAGGATAGGTCCAATAAGTTAAGGACCAAACAGAATAATTTCCGTTCCTTTCGAAACTTCAAGAGTGGCGCAGCTTCAGCTTCCTCTAATGCAAAACAAGAGGGAAATTTCGCCCAGTCCAAACCAGTCTGGAGACCTAACCAGGCTTGGAACAAAGGGAAGCAGGCCAAAAAACCTGCTGCTGCCTCTAAGACAGCATGAAGGAGTAGCCCCCAATCCGGGACCGGATCTAGTAGGGGGCAGACTTTCTCTCTTCTCTCAGGCTTGGGCAAGAGACGTCCAGGATCCCTGGGCACTAGAGATTGTTTCCTAGGGATATCTTCTGGAATTCAAAGGTTCATCTCCAAAGGGGAGATTTCACCTCTCACAACTATCTGCAAACCAGATAAAGAGAGAGGCATTCTTACGTTGCGTTCAAGACCTACTGGTTATGGGAGTGATCCACCCAGTTCCAAGGGAGGAACAGGGGCATGGTTTCTATTCAAACCTGTTTATAGTTCCCAAAAAAGAGGGAACGTTCAGACCAATCTTGGATCTCAAGATCCTAAACAAATTTCTCAGGGTCCCATCTTTCAAGATGGAGACAATCCGAATCATCCTCCCTATGATCCAGGAGGGTCAATATATGACTACCGTGGACTTAAAGGATGCTTATCTCCACATTCCGATTCACAGAGATCATCATCAGTTCCTCAGGTTCGCCTTCCTAGACAGGCATTACCAGTTTGTTGCTCTTCCCTTCGGATTAGCCACGGCGTCAAGAATCTTTACGAAGGTTCTAGGGTCTCTACTGGCGGTTCTAAGGCCATGGGGCACGCGGTGGCTCCTTACCTAGACGACATCCTGATCCAGGCGTCGACTTCTCAAATCGCCAAGTCCCATATGGACATTGTTCTGGCCTTTCTGAGGTCTCACGGGTGGAAGGTGAATATAGAAAAGAGTTCAATCTCCCCCCTCACAAGAGTTTCCTTCCTTGGAACTCTGATAGATTCGGTAGAAATGAAAATTTTTCTGACAGAGGTCAGGATATCAAAGCTTCTAACTTCTTGCCGTGTTCTTCATTCCACTTCTCGGCTGTCAGTGGCTCAGTGTATGAAAATGATCGGCCTGATGGTAGCGGCAATGGACATAGTTCCGTTTGCCTGCCTACATCTCAGACCACTGCAACTTTGCATGCTCAATCAGTGGGACGGGGACTACACAGATTTGTCTCCTCTGTTAAATCTGGATCAAGAGACCAGGGATTCTCTTCTCTGGTGGTTATCTCTGGTCCATCTGTCCAGGGGAATGAGTTTCCGCAGGCCAGAGTGGACTATAGTGACGACAGATGCCAGCCTTCTGGGCAGGGGCGCAGTCTGGAATTCCCTGAAAGCTCAGGATTTGTGGACTCAGGAGGAGGCCCTCCTTCCGATAAACATTCTGGAGCTAAGAGCGATATTCAATGCTCTTCAGGCTTGGCCTCAGCTAGCTGCGGTCAGATTCATCAGATTTCAGTCGGACAATATCACGACTGTAACCTATATCAACCATCAGGGGGGAACAAGGAGTCCCCTGGCAATGATGGAAGTTTCCAAGATAATTCTATGGGCAGAGATTCACTCTTGCCATCTCTCAGCTATCCATATCCTAGGAGTAGAGAACTGGGAGGCGGACTTTCTAAGTCGGCAGACTTTTCATCCGGGGGAGTGGGAGCTCCATCCGGAGGTATTTGCCCAGCTGATTCAACTATGAGGCAAACCAGAAATGGATCTGATGGTGTCTCGTCAGAACGCCAAGCTTCCTCTTTACGGGTCCAGGTCAAGGGATCCCCAGGCAATGCTGATAGATGCTTTAGCAGTGCCCTGGTCCTTCAGCCTGGCTTATTTGTTTCCACCATTTCCTCTCCTCCCTCGTCTGATTGCCAAGATCAAGCAGGAGAGAGCTTCGGTGATTTTGATAGCACCTGCATGGCCACGCAGGACTTGGTATGCAGATCTGGTGGACATGTCATCCTTTCTACTATGGACTCTGCCGCTGAGGCAGGACCTTCTACTCCAAGGTCCATTCAAACATCCAAATCTAATTTCTCTGCGTCTGACTGCTTGGAGATTGAACGCTTGATTTTATCAAAACGTGGTTTCTCCGAGTCGGTCATTGATACCTTGATTCAGGCTCGAAAGCCTGTCACCAGGAAAATCTATCATAAGATATGGTGTAAATATCTTCATTGGTGTGAATCCAAGGGTTACTCGTGGAGTAAGGTCAAGATTCCTAGGATATTATCTTTTCTCCAAGAAGGATTGGAAAAGGGATTATCGGCTAGTTCCTTAAAGGGACAGATTTCTGCTCTGTCTATTCTTTTGCACAAGCGTCTGGCTGATGTCCCAGACGTTCAGGCGTTTTGTCAGGCTTTGGTTAGAATCAGGCCTGTGTTTAAACCTGTTGCTCCGCCATGGAGTTTAAATCTAATTCTTAAAGTTCTTCAAGGGGTTCCGTTTGAACCCTTGCATTCCATAGATATCAAGCTTTTATCTTGGAAAGTTCTGTTTTTAGTAGCTATCTCTTCGGCTCGAAGAGTTTCAGAGTTATCTGCCTTACAGTGTGATTCCCCTTATCTGATCTTCCATGTAGATAAGGTAGTTTTGCGTACCAAACCTGGGTTTCTTCCTAAGGTAGTATCTTTTAGGAATATCAATCAGGAAATTGTTGTTCCGTCACTGTGTCCTAATCCTTCTTCAAAGAAGGAACGTCTGTTACACAATCTTGATGTGGTTCGTGCTTTAAAGTTTTATTTGCAAGCTACTAAGGATTTTCGTCAAACATCTGCATTGTTTGTTGTCTACTCTGGAAAGAGGAGAGGCCAAAAGGCTTCAGCAACTTCTCTTTCTTTTTGGCTGAGAAGCATAATCCGTTTAGCTTATGAGACTGCTGGCCAGCAGCCTCCTGAAAGAATTACAGCTCATTCTACTAGAGCGGTAGCTTCCACATGGGCTTTTAAACAGGAGGCCTCTATTGAACAGATTTGTAAGGTGGCGACTTGGTCTTCGCTTCATACTTTTTCTAAATTCTACAAATTTGATACTTTTGCTTCCTCAGAGGCTATTTTTGGGAGAAAGGTCTTACAGGCAGTGGTGCCTTCCGTTTAAGTGCCTGCCTTGTCCCTCCCTTTATCCGTGTCCTAAAGCTTTGGTATTGGTATCCCACAAGTAATGGATGAACCCGTGGACTGGATACACCTTACAAGAGAAAACAAAATTTATTCTTATCCAGAGTACAAGTAGTAAGCAGGCACTGCAACGAGGGTTTCTTTTTTAAAATAAAAAGTATCCTTTATTGAAAAAACAAGGTTAAAAAGATTTTAACCAGCTACAAACGCTGGATGACACGCTAGAAAAGACAATGGCAGGAGTGTATGAGAGACACTATTAGCTGTCAGACAGCTAATAGTGTCTCTCATACACTCCTGCCATTGTCTTTTCTAGCGTGTCATCCAGCGTTTGTAGCTGGTTAAAATCTTTTTAACCTTGTTTTTTCAATAAAGGATACTTTTTATTTTAAAAAAGAAACCCTCGTTGCAGTGCCTGCTTACTACTTGTACTCTGGATTTGGATTTGTGGCTTGGTTTCGCCACTGCTACGGCACTCCGTTTTCCAGGTGGGTTGAACTTGAAATCAGTTAGACCGGTGTCATTTCCGGTCTCTTAGCTGGTTCCACGGTTGTTGCCAGACACGCCGCACGCCTCTCAGCATCAACTCTCTGATATAAAATTTATTCTTACCTGATAAATTTCTTTCTCTTGTGGTGTATCCAGTCCACGGCCCGCCCTGTCACTTTAAGGCAGGTGTTTTTATTTTTTAAACTACAGTCACCACTGCACCCTATAGTTTCTCCTTTTTCTTACTTGTCTTCGGTCGAATGACTGGAGGTGGGGGTTAGGGGAGGAGCTATATAGACAGCTCTGCTGTGGGTGTCCTCTTGCAGCTTCCTGTTGGGAAGGAGAATATCCCACAAGTAATGGATGAACCCGTGGACTGGATACACCACAAGAGAAAGAAATTTATCAGGTAAGCATAAATTTTGTTTTCTTTTACAAGATACGATGAGTCCATGGATTTCATCCTTACTTGTGGGATATCGCCTCCTGGTCAGCAGGAGGAGGCAAAGAGCTCCACAGCAGAGCTGCATAAATAGCTCCTCCCTTCCCTCCCAACCCAGTCATTCTCTTTGCCTGCATTAGTGATAGGAAGAGGTAAAGTGAGGTGTTAGTTTGGATTCTTCAATCAAGAGTTTTTTGTTTTTAAATGGTGCCGAAGTATACTATTTTACTATAAGTCAGCCTCTGGAGTAATAGCCTTTTTGGCTGTGGGAACTAGTGGAGTTTTAGCTTCACTGCGCCTCCTATACTTGTGCTGCTCTTCTGTGTATGGTCTTAGAGAATGTTAACTAAGACCCTTCTACCTTCACAGGACCTCAGGAGGAAAAGTGGACCTCTTAACACTGTGAGAATATCATGCTGTTCCTCAGCATGGAAGTAAGCGCAGTCTTTTACTCTGGGGCTCTGCAGCATATCTCAGAACCGACTGTACTCTGCCTTTGATATTGGGGGCAATGGGCCTAAGGGATTACTTGAACAGTATGTAGGTTCTCATTAGCTTAAGAAGAATGAGAACCAATATACTGCTTATTATCCAGACACTCAGGCATTTTGGAATTTAGCCTAGAAGCCCTGGGACATTATGTGGGTATGTACCTGTATTGTAACGGGCTTGACTCTATTATCTTTATTATAATCATAGAGATGGCTGACGCTAGGGGTAGTGCTGGAGTTGGGGAAGTGTTTTGCTAAACTCCGGTACATGGCGGTACTGTACTTATTTTTCCCGGGGTTTGTGTGGCATGTTTCCGCCCACGAGGGGCGGGGCTTAGTGATCATGCGCTTAGTCATGCAGTTTCTTACTCGACCGAGTTCCGGTTGGCAGCGTCTCCTCACGGCTCCTAAGCCCGCTTGTGGTAATATCTTTAAAGTGATCTTAGGGGCGCCGTTCTAGAGGAGTTAAGATTGGTCACGCGGAGGCAGGTAGGAGCCGCAGCAGAGCTGCGGCAGGGTGACTGCTTTATTTTTTCTGGAATACCAGTGTGATTTTTATAAGGCTCACATGCAGGGAGTGTGGGATATAAATATATACAGCTTTATCTCTGCCTATTTATATATCGGGCTTTAATCAGAGGTTGGTTTTTGTCTTAAAGAAACAGTACACCAAAGATTTTTTTTATTATAAGTTCATCGGACTGATTTTTACAATATATTATCAGTAGTTTGACCAAGCTTGCCTTTGCTTATGTTATCATGGATGACATTGAACAAAGTACATGTCCTATGTGTTTAGATGCCATTGTGGAACCCCCTGTTACGCTTTGTCCCTCATGTATTGAAAAGGCTTTACAGTGTAAAGAACAAATTTTCTTTAATAAAGATGTATCTAAGGAATGTTCTCAGACTGATGAGAATCAGGGTATGCCGCAACTTTCTCCCCAAGCGTCACAGCCTTTAACGCCCGCTCAAGCGACGCCGTGTTCTTCAACTGCATCTGCTTCATTCACTCTGCAGGATATGGCTGCAGTTATGTCATCCACTCTTTCAGAAGTTTTGTCTAAGTTACCAGCATTGCAAGGTAAACGCAGTAGGAAAGAGGCCCAGGTGGTCACTGCGACTTCTAAAGCTTTGATGACTATCTCCGATGTACCCTCTCAGGGTTCTGAGTTAGGGGGTATGGAGGCTCTGTCTGAGGGGGAACTGTCTGATTCAGGAAGTGCTTTACCCCAGACAGATTCGGAAGTGATGTCTTTCAGGTTTAACCCCTTAACGACCAAGGACGTACGCCACACGTCCTCAAAAAAAATACACTTAATGACCGAGGACGTGTGGCGTACGTCCTTGGTCTGGAAAGCAGCTGGAAGCGATCCTGCTCGCTTCCAGTTGCTTTCCGGTTATTGCAGTGATGCCTCGATATTGAGGCATCCTGCAATAACCTTTTTTAGCAATCCGGTGCAGAGAGAGCCACTCTGTGGCCCTCTCTGCACCGGACATCACCGGCTAAATTCGTTGGTGGGTGGGAGCCGGTTCCGGAGGCGGGTGGCGGCCATCGATGGCCTTGATGATGTGTAGGGGGGCGGGATCGTGGGCGGGGTGATCAGAGGCGCGCACGGGAGGGCGGGGGCGGGCGCGTGCACGGGGAGGGAGCGGGTGGGAACCGCTACACTAAAGAAAAAAAGTTTGTATTAAAATTTAAAAAGTTAATAAAAATTAGTTTTTATATATATAAAATACCTTAATCAGGGGGTGGGGGATTGGTCTGTGGGGGGGGGGGGGGGAAGCTACACTACAGAAAAATAACATAATCATTAAAAAAAAACCAATTTTTCTTGCAAACTGGGTACTGGCAGACAGCTGCCAGTACCCAAGATGGCCCCCAATAAGGCAGAGGGGGGGGTTAGAGAGCTGTTTTGGAGGGGATCAGGGAGGTTGGGGGCTAAGGGGGGATCCTACAAAGTAACATATGTAAATATGCTAAAAATGTATTTTATTTTTTAAAAAAAAAACACTTATTTTAGTACTGGCAGACTTTCTGCCAGTACTTAAGATGACGGGGACAATTGTGGGGTGGGGGAGGGAAGGGAGCTGTTTGGGAGGGATCAGGGGGTCTGATGTGTCAGGTGGGAGTCTGATCTCTACACTAAAGCTAAAATTAACCCTGCAAGCTCCCTACAAACTACCTAATTAACCCCTTCACTGCTAGCCATAATACACGTGTGATGCGCAGCAGCACTTAGCGGCCTTCTAATTACCAAAAAGCAACGCCAAAGTCATATATGTCTGTTATTTCTGAACAAAGGGGATCCCAGAGAACCATTTACAACCATTTGTGCCATAATTGCACATGCTGTTTGTAAATAATTTTAGTGAGAAACCTAAAATTGTGAAAAATTTAGCGTTTTTTTTAATTTGATTGCATTTGGCGGTGAAATGGTGGCATGAAATATACCAAAATTGGCCTAGATCAATACTTGGGGTTGTCTACTACACTACACTGAAGCTAAAATTATCCCTAGAAGCTCCCTACATGCTCCCTAATTAACCCCTTCACTGCTGGGCATAATACACGTGTGGTCGCATTTAGCAGCCTTCTAATTAGTAAAAAGCAAAACCAAAGCCATATATGTCTGCTATTTATGAACAAAGGGGATCCCAGAGAAGCATTTACAACCATGTATGCTATAATTGCATAAGTTTTTTGTACATAATTTCAGTGAGAAACCTAAAGTTTGTGAAAAAAATTGTGAAAAAGTGAACATTTTTTTTTTATTTGATCGCATTTGGTGGTGAAATGGTGGCATGAAATATACCACAATGGGCCTAGATCAATACTTTGGGATGTCTTCTAAAAAAAAATATATACATGTCAATGGATATTCAGGGATTCCTGAAAGATATCAGTGTCCCAATATAACTATCGCTAATTCTGAAAAAAAGTGGTTTGGAAATAGCAAAGTGCTACTTGTATTTATGGCCCTATAACTTGCAAAAAAAGCAAAGAACATGTAAACATTGGGTATTTCTAAACTCAGGACAAAATTTAGAAACTATTTAGCATATGTTTTTTTTGGTGGTTGTAGATGTATAACAGATTTTGGGGGTCAAAGTTAGAAAAAGTGTGTTTTTTTCAATTTTTTCCTCATATTTTATAATTTTTTTTATAGTAAATTATAAGATATGATGAAAATAATGGTATATTTTGAAAGTCCATTTAATGGCGAGAAAAACGGTATATAATATGTGTGGGTACATTAAATGAGTAAGGGGAAAATTACAGCTAAACACAAACACCGCAGAAATGTAAAAATAGCCTTGGTCCCAAACGGACAGAAAATGGAAAAGTGCTGTGGTCATTAAGGGGTTAAGCTTGAACACCTCCGCCTGTTACTACGGGAGGTTCTTGTGACTCTGGACGACTGTGACTCTATTGTGGTCCCTCCAGAGAGATTGAGTAAGATGGACAGATACTTGGAGGTCCCTTCTTATTCTGACGGTTTTTTTCGTTTCCTAAGAGAATTTCGGAAATTATTGCTAGGGAATGGGAAAGACCGGGTATCCCGTTCTCCCCTTCCCCTATGTTTAAGAAAATGTACCATATAGCTGACACCGTGCGGGATTCTTGGCAGACGATCCCTAAGGTGGAGGGAGCTATTTCTACCCTGGCTAAGCGTACGACTATCCCTATCGAGGACAGTTGTGCTTTCAAAGACCCCATGGATAAGAAGTTGGAGGGTCTTCTCAAAAAACTTTATAGAGGAGGTGACGTAGCTACAGCCCAAGGAGGTGTGTGAGCTGCTGGCCAATCAAAGCCCTTAAATATCGGCAAAATAGAAAAGCTTACCTCACGCCTTGGGCATACAAGCTATTTGTTTCTTTTTGGACAATTACACTAATTATTCGAGTGAGTTCAAATTGTTTTTCTGTGAGACTGTTGAGTTCCTACTATCCCACAATTACTTCATTTTTAATGGAGAATATTTCTTACAAGTATGTGGTACCGCGATGGGGGCGAAGTTTGCGCCCTCATTCGCCAATTTATTTGTGGGATGGTGGGAACTCAGCAGTCTCTACAGCAGTAACAATCCATTCTTTGAAAATATCTGTATGTATATGAGATACATTGATGATCTCATCTTTGTGGTTAAAGGTGACTTTGTCTTTGAAAATTTCCTTGATTTTGTGAACAGCAATGATTTGCATTTGAGGTTTACAGGAGAGGTTCAAGACAAAGAAGTAAATTTTTTTGGATCTCACTTTACATGGTTCAGTTGAACTAAATGGGATCATCACAGATACGTACAGAAAACCGACATCTGGCAATACGATTTTACACGCAACATCTTGTCATCCAAAGCATTTAATAAAATCAATTCCCAAGAGCCAGTTTCTTAGGCTTTGCAGAAACTCTAATTCAGAGGACTTATTTCATTTTCAAGCAAGTAAATTGATGGATAGATTGAGTGCCAGGGGTTATGACCCCGATTTATTGCAGCGGTCATTGGATGATGTCAAAGAGAATTATAATTCTTTGCGTGGAAAAGATAATAATCGTGCAAAGGATAAAGATACAGTGGTCTTTTCCATGGAATTCTCTTTGCAATACAATGACTTATGTAATATTATCAGAAAGAATCTACCAATACTTAAGGTGATGATGCTTTGGCAGGTGTCGTTGACAAAGTCAAATTTGTGTCTAACAAGGCACCTACACTTGCTAAAAAACTTTCCCCAAGTATGATTAACAGCAATATAAGAGAAACAGGGACTCAATGGCTTAATAAGAAAGGGACTTTCAAATGTTTATCAAGAAATTGCCTTACATGCCAACAGATATCGATGGGAATAGATTTTACTAGCCATTCAACTAACGAAAACTTTAAGATTAACCATTATGCAAATTGTGGTATGTCTTTTGTAGTCTATCTCATTGAATGTTCAATTGTTTGCATTTTACAGATCAACCTAGGTTTACTGTTAAAGTAATAGATCTAGCGAAAAGACCCATTCGAGGTGGAAACATTTATTCCATACTTTCCAAGAAAGAATTGTACTGGATATGGAAACTTAACACGAGGGTACCCCATGGTCTCAACAAGGAATGGGACATTAGCTATTTTGTGGAATAATTTCAATAGTATTTGGTGAGAGTTTTTTTGTATGGCTAACGGCATATATCACTTCTTACCTTGACATACATGTCATTACTCTAGTTCATTTATAAGCACATTTACACTCCAGTATTAATATCAATATTGGTATAATTTCATATTTACAGTTACATTTATGTGTGTATATGTTTTCACATTAACATAATATTTATGTATTTGTTTTATATTATGATATACCTGTTTTCACTGGAGTGTGTTCTCTTAATGGTCTAGTTTTGGATCTATGAATTGATCTTCTTATAATAAGTTTTATTGACACCTTGAAGACATTATGTGTTGCATACTGAATTAATATTGTGTGAGCATCTATATCAATTGTACATCATTATATTGAGATAGAAATAATGGTCCTTTAAATAAATAAATAAATAAATAAATTAAATAATAAATTAATGAAAAATAGTTTATATTACAATATTAACATTGGTCCAGTAAATGTTTGGGGCTAATTTTAGAATTGTGTAGCGAAACTCTCTATTGCTGATAAATTTATATGATTTCTATATTTATTTTTATCTTATATATAATATTGAGAGTGTATCAATATGTTTTTTCATTCCACGCATTGTTCGTTTTTAATTGTATTTTATGTCATTTTGTTACACTATTCTTCACTCCTTTGTAGTGCACATCCTATACCCACGGATTTACTCTTGAGGGTGTGTCAAACCTTTTAAATTTTATATTGTGATTGTTTGGGACACCCTTAAAAGGTGCACTGCACAGGTGGGGAGCTATCCTATGATTAAGTGCTGCATAGCACGAAACATGTTAGGACTCCGCTCCCCTCTCCATCTGTGACACTTGCATTGTGCTGTGCTGCGCTGCATATATTTCGTTTTTAATCAAAGAATAAAGTTTTTGGATTTTACCCCATGATTTTGGAGTGCTGCTTCTTTCTATCCTTGTTTCAAAAAACTTTATGTTCATCAAGGGTTTCTTTTGCAACCGACGGCCTGCATTGTAACAGTCGCAACTGCGGCTGCCTTTTGGTTTGACGCTCTAGAGGAGTCCCTTAGAACTGAGACTTCTTTAGAGGAAATACAGTATAGAATTAAGGCCCTTAAGCTAGCTAATTCTTTTATTACGGATGCCTCCTTTCAGATCACCAAATTGGTGGCTTTCAGGAGAATTCAGGATTCTCCATCTTAGCACGAAGAGCCTTATGGTTAAAATCTTGGTCTGCGGATGTGTCCTCTAAATCTAAGCTCTTGGCTATTCCTTTCAAGGGAAAGACCCTGTTCGAGCCTGACTTGAAGGAGATCATTTCTGACATTACGGGAGGCAAGGGTCACCTCCTCCCTTAAGATAAAACATCTAAGCAAAGGGGAAGACAAAGTAATTTTCGTTCCTTTCAAAATTTCAAAGGAATCCCCTCTTCCTCTAAACAGGAAGGACATTTTTCTCAAGTCAAGTCCACCTGGAGACCCAACCAGGCTTGGAACAAGGGTAAGCAACCCAAGAAGCCTGCTGCTGCTACCAAGACAGCATGAAGGGGCGGCCCCCGATCCGGGACCGGATCTAGTAGGGGGCAGACTTTCTCTCTTTGTCCAGGCTTGGATCAGAGACGTTCAGGATCCCTGGACACTAGAAATCGTGTATCAAGGGTATCAGTTGGAGTTCAAAAATTCCGTCCCTAGAGGAAGGTTTCTTCTTTCACGATTAAAAAGAGAGGCGTTCTTACGCTGTGTAGGAGATCTCTCCCTCATGGGAGTAATATGCCCCATTCCAATTCAGGAACAGGGGCAGGGGTTTTACTCAAATCTCTTTGTAGTTCCCATAAAAGAGGGAACGTTTCGACCCCTTTTAGATCTCAAAAGTTTAAACAAGTTTCTCAGAGTTCCATCTTTCAAGATGGAAACTATTCGGACCATTCTTCCATTGATCCAGGAGGGTCAATATATGACTACCATGGATCTAAAGGACGCATATCTTCAAATTCCTATACACAGGGATCATCACAAGTTCCTGAGGTTTGCCTTCCTAGACAAACATTTTCAGTTTGTGGCCCTTCCTTTCGGTCTGGCCACGGCACCCAGAATTTTCACAAAGGTTCTGGGATCTCTGCTGGCGGTTCTAAGACCGTGGAGCATTGCTGTGGCACCTTACCTGGATGATATTCTGATCCAGGCGTCGTCTTATCAGCTAGCAAAGTCCCATACCGACATTGTTCTGTCCTTTCTAAGGACTCATGGGTGGAAGGTGAATCTCGAGAAAAGTTTGCTAGTTCCACAGACAAGGGTTCCCTTCCTGGGAACTCTAATCGACTCTCTATCAATGAAGATTTTTTTGACGGAGGTCAGAAAGTTAAAAATTCTGAACACATGTCTATCCCTTCAGTCCAATCCTTGGCCGTCAGTGGCTCAGTGCATGGAGGTAATTGGCTTAATGGTGGCAGCAATGGACATCATTCCGTTTGCACGTTTTCATCTCAGACCTCTACAACTGAACATGCACAGACAGTGGAATGGAGATTATGCAAATTTGTCTCCTCAAATACATCTAGATCAGGAGACAAGGGACTCTCTTCTGTGGTGGTTGTCACTGGATCATCTGTCCCAGGGGACATGCTTCCGCAGACCCTCATGGGAGATAGTGACAATGGATGCCAGTCTGATAGGATGGGGAGCAGTTTGGAATTCCTTGAAAGCTCAAGGCGTATGGACTCGATCGGAGTCTCTACTTCCCATCAACATTCTGGAGGTGAGAGCAATATTCAATGCGCTTCTGGCTTGGCCTCAGTTGGCTTCGACCAAATTCATCAGATTCCAGTCGGACAACATCACGACTGTGGCCTACATCAATCATCAGGGAGGAACAAGAAGTTCCTTAGCTATGGCGGAAGTGTCCAAGATAATTCAGTGGGCGGAGACTCACTCTTGTTGTCTGTCAGCAATCCACATCCCTGGAGTGGACAATTGGGAGGGGGATTTTTTGAGCAGACAGACATTTCATCCGGGGGAATGGGAAATCCATCCGGAAGTATTTGCCAGCCTGATTCTCAGATGGGGCAGGCCGGAGCTGCATCTCATGGCATCTCGTCAGAATGCCAAGCTGCCGAGATACGGATCCAGGTCCAGGGATCCTCAGGCCGAACTGATAGATGCACATTCAACTCTATGTTCTAAATACACATCAACTCTTTGAATGTACCTTAAGTAAATAAAAAGAATAACCCAAGAAATAACACTATGCTTCTTAATACTCTGTACCTTGTTGAGTTTTTATTTTTACATAGACATTACTACAAAATAAACAACACAATACACCACAACATAAAAGAGGAAAAAAAAAAAAGGGTAGGGAAGAAAGAAGAAAAAATAAGAAGGGAAGAAAACCCTTCACCACCTCCCCAACAAAACTAGTTCAGAATTACGTAAGGGGTGTATCAGATATTCAACTTCCGTAGGAGAAAAAGCTTTTATGAATGCTGACCATTTGAGAAAGAACTTAACAATGTCAGCATCATTATCAACACTAATATTATATTGTTCAAGAATGCATTGTTTTTTTAAACAATTTTTAATTTCTGATATACTGGGAACCGTGCGCATTTTCCATTTTTTGAAAATGAAATATCTGACAGCCAATATAGTTATATTAATAAATTTAACATTAAGTTGTTTATCTTCTGGGTTAAAAAAAAGAAAAAGTATATGTCTACCTAGCAGATTTAATGAGGAGAGCTTTAATACTTTACAAAGCCAAAATTGCACTTTACACCATGCGTTCTTAATTTTAGGGCAGGTCCATAACATGTGCAGAAGATTTGCAGAGGGGAACGAACATTTAGGACATATGGTGAAATTCGTTTTACCACATCTAATTCCTTTTTCTGGTGTAAAATATGTCATATGTAACAACTTCAGGTGAGATTTTCTCCATGTAGCAGAGAGAGTTGTCTGAGCAACCTCTTGAATTGAAAGAGAAGGTATTTTAGGTTCTACTTCCTGAGTTAACAATATGGCCCAGTTAATAGCAATTTTATCAAGATTAATTGTGCCCCTATCGGAGACAAGAATCAGATAACATGGAGATATTGACATAAGTCCATTTTTAGCCAGGGTAAACCAGTTCTCCAGATGTCCCAATGACCAGCTCCAACCATATTCATTCACTAACTTCATAACATAGTGTCTAGCCTGAAGATAAGCAAAAAAGTTTCCCTAGGAGATATTGAATTCCACCCTAAGAGCATCAAATGATTTCACACATCTTTTTTCTATATCAAGCATCTGAAGGACATTAGCAAGCCATTGGGTCCTCCACTTTAAGAAAATTGGAGATGGTGTTCCAGACTGAAATTGTGGATTCCCTAGAAAACTTAGAAATCTCGACACCCGGTGTTCTAGTCCTAACAAAGTACATATCTTTTTCCAAGCTAAGATTATATTATATATAGATCTATATAGTTTAACTTGGGGTGGGATATGAGTGGTGTCGAGATGAATAAGCGCAATAGATGAAAAGGGTACAAAATACTGCTCTCTAAGTCATTATTTGTAACATAGTTACGACCAAATAGCCAATCCGCCAGGATACGGATTAAAAAAGCATAATTGTACGCCCGTAAATCAGGTAAAGCCAGACCTCCGGATCCTATTGGAAGGGAGAGTTTTACAAGTGATATTCTAGGTTTCCTACCCTGCCATAGGAAAGACCGGAGCTGTGAATTGAATAAACTTAAATCGTTCTTCCTTAAAATCAAGGGAGTGTTTTGAAGGACATATAATATTTTTGGCAATAAGATCATCTTATAGGCTGCTATACGTCCAGATAAAGACAAAGGTAAGGTCTGCCAATTCTTAAAAGCTGATTTAACTTTATTCAGTACAGGAAGAATGTTCAGGGAGTACCAATAATCAGGATTACTTGAAACATTTATACCCAGATATCTAAATGAATCATTCACTATAGAGAAAGGTACGTTTATGGGAGAACTATCTGTGTGCCTAATCCAAAGGAGTTCAGATTTCTTTATATTTACCTTATATCCTGAAAAGGAACCAAACTGTTGTATAGTTGATAAGAGAATTGGTAAATTTCTTCGTAAATTGGAAAGATAAATGAGGATAACATCAGCATATAATGCTATTTTCAACTCCCGCCCAGCCACCCCAATCCCCTCCAATCTCTGTCTTATCATTATAGCAAAGGGTTTAATAGCGATATTAAAAAGAAGCGGGGAGAGAGGACACCCCTGCCTGGTCCCCCTATGCAGAATTATCTCTGAAGACAACTGACCATTCACTATCATTCTTGTGGAGGCTGTACGATATAAATTTTCAATGAACTTAAAAAAATTACCTTTCAGTCCAAATTGTTCTAATGAAAATAAGAGATGATCATGATGAACTGAGTCAAAAGCCTTTTCGGCGTCTATAGCTAAAATTGCCAAGTCTAAAGTGCCTCCCTCCCCTGGACTATCAGCATCCATGCTATTCGAAGAGAAATCCAGGGTAAGCAGGAGTTCCCTTATTTTAGCCGCAGAGTTCCTGTTCTTCATAAAACCAGCCTGATCTGGGCTAATAATCAAAGGAAGAAGAGACTGGAGTCTCTGGGCAAGAATTGTAGCCAGCAATTTATAATCCATATTTATCAAGGCTATAGGTCTATATGATTCCACCATTCTTGCATCTTTGCCCTTTTTTAAAATCAAAGATGTGTGTGAAGCTGTAAAATTAGGCGTGGGTTCATTTCCCTCTCTATATATATATAATTAAATAAAGAAGTTAAATAAAGTATTACAGTGGAGGGTATCATTTTGTAAAACTCATTAGGTATTCCGTCCGGACCCGGAGCCTTATTATATGCCAAATTCTTAATTGCCTTTGCAACTTCTATTTCCGTAATAGAGGATTCAAGTTCCTTGATTAAACTAGGTGTTAATGATGGAAAAGAGATTTCTCCCCAACATTTCTGACGTTCTATAGAGTTAGATAACCTGGCGGAGTATATTCCCTTGTAATAGTCATAAAAGATTTGAACAAGATCCTGTGAGGAACTAAACATCTGTCCTTATTTATTTAGGGAGTCTATTAGCTGAGAAACTAAATCTTGCTTTACCAATCTAGCCAAAAGTTTTCCGGTCTTATGCCCATATCTGTATAGTTTTGCAGAAAACCGGACATCCTGCTGAGTGGATTTATATAATAGAAATGAGTCTCTCTCTTCTAATACAGTGATATATTTAACCCATTTCTGAGGCGTCTTTTCTAATAAATATGAGTTATAAGCATTTGTAACTGCACAAAGGAGTTCATTCTCGCGTTTTTTAAATTTCTTGGTACGCCTAATGGTATATGCAAGGATTTCCCCCCTCAGCACTGCTCTAGCAGTTTCCCAGAACAAAGAAGGACGACTTCTAGCCTCCGCATTGAACAAGGCAAAATCCACGAACTTGGTTTCGAGGAAGTTTCTAAATCCAGAGTCAGAAGACAAATATTTAGGAAAGAAAAAACGAGTATTTATGTGTGAAGAGACAGTCGTATGAAGCTCAAAGCATATTGGAGCGTGATCAGACACCACAATAGGCAAAATTTGAGCTGATACTTTGTGTCTACAAAGTCTTTCATCGATCAAAAATAAATCAATCTGTGACAATGATTTATGTGCTTTTGAGAGACATGTAAAATCACGTGTATCCGGATTTAGTAGCCTCCAAATATCCCTGACTCTTAAATTAGCAAAAATCCTGGAAAACAACTTTGCCTCAAGATTATCTCTTTTAGTTTTTTTAACTAATGGCTGCTGCCTCATTCTATCAATTGGGTATTGAGGAGCCATATTGAAATCACGAGCTAATATCAAAAAACCTTCTGCACATGTCATAAGCCTGGCCGGAAGTGTATCCCAAAATGAGAGATTGAAAACATTTGGAGCATATACATTACATAAAGTATACAAAACATTGGCAAACTTAATTTTCAGTATGATATATCTCCCCTCCTCATCTGATTCACTCTGTATTATCTCATAGTTACATTTTTTACCCAGGAGAATAGCAACTCCTCCTTTTCGCCTAGAACTAGATGAAAAAAAAATCCTCCTTAACCCAAGAAGATTTTAGTTTAAGAATTTCTTGAGTCTTTAAATGAGTTTCTTGTAGAAATGCAATAGAAGTACCTATTTCTTTCATGTAATTAGCAAGAGTCCATGAGCTAGTGACGTATGGGATATACATTCCTACCAGGAGGGGCAAAGTTTCCCAAACCTTAAAATGCCTATAAATACACCCCTCACCACACCCACAATTCAGTTTTACAAACTTTGCCTCCGATGGAGGTGGTGAAGTAAGTTTGTGCTAGATTCTACGTTGATATGCGCTCCGCAGCAAGTTGGAGCCCGGTTTTCCTCTCAGCGTGCAGTGAATGTCAGAGGGATGTGAGGAGAGTATTGCCTATTTGAATGCATCTCCTTCTACGGGGTCTATTTCATAGGTTCTCTGTTATCGGTCGTAGAGATTCATCTCTTACCTCCCTTTTCAGATCGACGATATACTCTTATATATACCATTACCTCTGCTGATTCTCGTTTCAGTACTGGTTTGGCTTTCTACAAACATGTAGATGAGTGTCCTGGGGTAAGTAAATCTTATTTTCTGTGACACTCTAAGCTATGGTTGGGCACTTTGTTTATAAAGTTCTAAATATATGTATTCAAACATTTATTTGCCTTGACTCAGAATGTTCAACATTCCTTATTTTTCAGACAGTCAGTTTCATATTTGGGATAAATGCATTTGTTTCAATCATTTTTTCTTACCTTAAAAAATTTGACTTTTTCCCTGTGGGCTGTTAGGCTCGCGGGGGCAGAAAATGCTTCATTTTATTGCGTCATTCTTGGCGCGGACTTTTTTGGCGCAAAATTTTTTTTTCTGTTTCCGGCGTCATAAGTGTCGCCGGAAGTTGCGTCATTTTTTGACGTTTTTTTGCGTCAAGAATGTCAGCGTTCCGGATGTGGCGTCATTTTTGGCGCCATAAGCATTTAGGCGCCAAATAATGTGGGCGTCTTTTTTGGCGCTAAAAAATATGGGCGTCATTTTTGTCTCCACATTATTTAAGTCTCATTATTTATTGCTTCTGGTTGCTAGAAGCTTGTTCACTGGCATTTTTTTCCCATTCCTGAAACTGTCATTTAAGGAATTTGATCAATTTTGCTTTATATGTTGTTTTTTTCTTTTACATATTGCAAGATGTTCTACGTTGCATCTGAGTCAGAAGATACTTCAGGAAAATCACTGCCCAGTGCTGGAGCTACCAAGCTAAGTGTATCTGCTATAAACTTTTGGTATCTGTTTCTCCAGCTGTTGTTTGTATTGCATGTCATGTCAAACTTATTAATACAGATAAAATTTCCTTTAGTACTGTTACATTACCTGTTGCTGTTCCGTCAACATCTAATTTTCAGAGTGTTCCTGATAACATAAGAGATTTTATTTTTTTAAATCCATTAAGAAGGCTATGTCTGTTATTTCTCCTTCTAGTATACATAAAAGTCTTTTAAAACTTCTCTTTTTTCAGATGAATTTTTAAATGAACATCATCATTCTGATACTGATAATGGTTCTTCTGGTTCAGAGGTTTCTGTCTCAGAGGTTGATGCTGATAAATCTTTGTATTTGTTCAAGATGGAATTTATTCGTTCTTTACTTAAAGAAGTATTATTTGCATTAGAAATGGAGGATTCTGGTCCTCTTGATACTAAATGTAAACGTTTAAATAAGGTTTTAAATCTCCTGTAGTTATTCCAGAAGTGTTTAATCTCCCTGATGCTATTTCTGAAGTAATTTCCAGGGAATGGAATAATTTGGGTAATTTATTTACTCCTTCTAGACGTTTAAGCAATTATATCCTGTGCCATCTGACAGATTAGAGTTTTTTGGGACAAAAATCCCTAAGGTTATGGGGCTGTCTCTACTCCTGCTATGTACTACTATTCCTACGGCAGATAGTACTTCATTTAAATAGGAAAATTGAATCTTTTCTAAGAAAAGCTTACTTATGTTCAGGTAATCTTCTTAGACCTGCTATATTTTTAGCGGATGTTGCTGCAGCTTCAACTTTTTGGTTAGAAGCTTTAGCGCAACAAGTAACAGATCATAATTTTATAGCATTATTATTATTCTATAACATGCTAATAATTTTATTGGTGATACCATCTTTTGATATCATTAGAGTTGATATCAGGTATATGTCTCTAGCTATTTTAGCTAGAAAAGCTTTATGGATTAAACTTGGAATGCTGATATGTCTTCTAAGTTAACTTTGCTTTCCCTTTCTTTCCAGGGTAAATAATCATTTTCGTTCCTTTCCTCGCAACAAGGAACAAAAGCCTGATCCTTCATCCTCAGGAGCGGTATCAGTTTGGAAACTATTTCCAGTTTGGAATATATCCAAGCCTTATTGAAACCTATAGCCAGCTCCTAAGTACCTATGAAGGTGCGGCCTTTATTCCAGCTCAGCTGGTATGGGGCAGATTACGTTTTCTTCAAAGAAATTTGGATCAATTCCGTTCTCAATCTCTGGTTTCAGAACATTGTTTCAGAAAGGTACAGAATTGGCTTCAAGTTAAGGCCTCCTGCTAAGAGATTTTTTTCTTTCCCGTGTCCCAGGTAACACAGCAAAGGCTCAGCATTTCTGAAATGTGTTTCAGATCTAGAGTTGGCTGGAGTAATTATGCCAGTTCCAGTTCTGGAACAGGGGCTGGGGTTTTATTTTATCTCTTCATTGTACCAAAGAAGGTCAATTCCTTCAGACCAGTTCCGGATCTATCATTATTGAATCGTTATGTTAGGATACCAACATTCAAGATGGTTTCTGTAGGACTATCCTGCCTTTTGTTTAGCAAGGGCATTATATGTCTACAATAGATTTACAGGATGTGTATCTGCATATTCCGATTCATCCAGATCACTTTTAGTGTCTGAGATTCTCTTTTTAGACAAGCATTACCAGTTTTGTGGCTCTACCGTTTGGCCTAGCCTCAGTTCCAAGAATTTTTTTCAAAGGTTCTCGGTGCCCTTCTTTCTGTAATCAGAGAACAGGGTTTTGGTATTTCCTTATTTGGACGATATCTTGGTACTTCTCAGTCTCAGTCTTCTCATTTTCGAAGAATCTCATACGAATTGACTTGTGTTGTTTCTTCAAGTTCATGGTTGGAGGATCAATTTACCAATCAGTTCATTGATTCCTCAGACAAGGGTAACCTTTTTAGGTTTCTAGATAGATTCAGTGTCTATGACTCTGTCCTTGTCAGACAAGAGAAGTTTAACATTGATATCAGCTTGTCAAAACCTTCAGTCACAATCATTCCCTTTGGTAGCCTTATGCATGGAAATGTTAGGTCTTAGGACTGCCGCATCAGATGCGATCTCCTTTGCTCGTTTTCACATGCGACCTCTTCAGCTCTGTATGCTGAACCAATGGTGCAGGGATTACTCAAAGATATCTCAATTAATATCTTTAAACCGATTTTACGACACTCTCTGACATGGTGGACAGATCACCATCGTTTAGTTCAGGGGGCTTCTTTGTTCTTCCGACCTGGACTATAATCTCAACAGATGCAAGTCTTACAGGTTGGGGAGCTGTGTGGGGGTATCTGACGGCACAAGGGGTTTGGGAATCTCAGGAGGTGAGATTTCCGATCAATATTTTGGAACTCCGTGCAATTTTCAGAGCTCTTCAGTCTTGGCCTCTTCTGAAGAGAGAGTTGTTCATTTGTTTTCAGATAGACAATGTCACAACTGTGGCATACATCAATCATCAAGGAGGGACTCTCAGTCCTCTGGCTATGAAAGAAGTATCTCGAATTTTGGTTTGGGCGGAATCCAGCTCCTGTCTAATCTCTGCGGTTCATATCCCAGGTATGGACAATTGGGAAGCGGATTATCTCAGTCGCCAAACGTTGCACTTGGGCGAATGGTCTCTTCACCCAGAGGTATTTCCTCAGATTGTTCAAATGTGGGAACTCCCAAAAATAGATCTGATGGCTTCTCATCTAAACAAGAAACTTCCCTGGTATCTGTCCGGATCCCGGGATCCTCGGGCGGAGGCAGTGGATGCATTTTTCACTTCCTTGGAAGTATCATCCTGCCTATATCTTTCCGCCTCTAGTTTTTCTTCCAAGAGTAATCTCCAAGATTCTGAAGGAATGCTCGTTTGTTCTGCTGGTAGCTCCGGCATGGTCTCACAGGTTTTGGTATGCGGATCTGGTCCGGATGGCCTCTTGCCAACCGTGGACTCTTCCGTTAAGACCAGACCTTCTGTCGCAAGGTCCTTTTTTCCATCAGGATCTGAAATCCTTAAATTTAAAGGTATGGAGATTAAACGCTTGATTCTTGGTCAAAGAGGTTTCTCTGACTCTGTGATTAATACTATGTTACAGGCGCGTAAATCTGTATCTAGAGAGATATATTATAGAGTCTGGAAGACTTATATTTCTTGGTGTCTTTCTCATCATTTTTTGGCATTCTTTTAGAATACCGAGAATTTTACAGTTTCTTCAGGATGGTTTAGATAAGGGTTTGTCCGCAAGTTCCTTTAAAGGTCAAATCTCTGCTCTTTCTGTTCTTTTCATAGAAAGATTGCTATTCTTCCTGATATTCATTGTTTTGTACAAGCTTTGGTTCGTATAAAACCTGTCATTAAGTCAATTTCTCCTCTTTGGAGTTTGAATTTGGTTCTGGGGGCTCTTCAAGCTCCTCCGTTTGAACCTATGCATTCATTGGACATTAAATTACTTTCTTGGAAAGTTTTGTTCCTTTTGGCAATCTCTTCTGCCAGAAGAGTTTCTGAATTATCTGCTCTTTCTTGTGAGTCTCCTTTTCTGATTTTTCATCAGGATAAGGCGGTGTTGCGAACTTCTTTTGATTTTTTACCTAAAGTTGTGAATTCCAACAACATTAGTAGAGAAATTGTGGTTCCTTCATTATGTCCTAATCCTAAGAATTCTAGGGAGAGATCGTTGCATTCTTTGGATGTTGTTAGAGCTTTGAAATATTATGTTGAAGCTACTAAGTCTTTCCGTAAGACTTCTAGTTTATTTGTTATCTTTTCCGGTTCTAGAAAAGGCCAGAAAGCTTCTGCCATTTATTTCATCATGCTTATGTCGAGTCGGGTAAAACTCCGCCTCTAAGGATTACAGTTCATTCTACTAGTTCAGTTTCTATTTCCTGGGCGTTTAGGAATGAAGCTTCAATTGATCAGATTTGCAAAGCAGCAACTTGGTCCTCTTTGCATACTTTTACTAAATTCTACCATTTTGATGTATTTTCTTCTTCTGAAGCAGTTTTTGGTAGAAAAGTACTTCTGGCAGTGGTTTCAGTTTGAATCTTCTGCTTATGTTTTTCATTAAACTTTATTTTGGGTGTGGATTATTTTCAGCAGGAATTGGCTGTCTTTATTTTATCCCTCCCTCTCTAGTGACTCTTGTGTGGAAAGATCCACATCTTGGGTAGTCATTATCCCATACGTCACTAGCTCATGGACTCTTGCTAATTACATGAAAGAAAACATAATTTATGTAAGAACTTACCTGATAAATTCATTTCTTTCATATTAGCAAGAGTCCATGAGGCCCGCCCTTTTTTGTGGTGGTTATGATTTTTTTGTATAAAGCACAATTATTCCAATTCCTTATTTTATATGCTTTCGCACTTTTTTCTTATCACCCCACTTCTTGGCTATTCGTTAAACTGAATTGTGGGTGTGGTGAGGGGTGTATTTATAGGCATTTTAAGGTTTGGGAAACTTTGCCCCTCCTGGTAGGAATGTATATCCCATACGTCACTAGCTCATGGACTCTTGCTAATATGAAAGAAATGAATTTATCAGGTAAGTTCTTACATAAATTATGTTTTTCTTCAAGTAAGAAATTATCATTTTTCTTTTAATAGGAGAAGTTAACCCTCCTATATTCCATGAGGTAAATTTAATCCCAGTCATTATGAAAGATATCTATGTTCAGAAAGGGAAGATGGTGAGGAAGGAAAAAAAAAAAAAAGCACAAAAACAAAAACCCCAACACAGACGACTAATCCACCTGAGCCGTCTGTTACCCATTTGCTGAAAGGGGCCCATCATAGAAGAAGAAAAGTATTAAATCTATTCTGATTCTTACCAAGAAAAAACTAAATAGTTTGTCACCCCAATTGCTCAGGTGTGCAATTTTTAGTGAAGAAGGCTTCTGCCGTAAGGGCAGAATCAAAGAAGTGCAGAGTGTTGTGCAGACACAAGTCGGAGCCTAGCAGGGTGTAGAATTGTCGCTCGCAGCCCCTGCTGTATAAACTTAGTACATACCGGAGCTAACTGCCTTCTTTTTGAGGCAGTTTCAGCTGCATAATCCTGAAATAACAGGATTTTTGTGCCTTCCAGTAGTATGGGCTGATTTTTACGAAAGGCTTGTAAAAATGTAATCTTATCCTGATAGTTCAGGAATTTGGCTATGATTGGCCTTGGCCTCATGTTTTCTTTTGATAAAGATGATGATCCTAGCCTGTGTACCCTTTCTATAATTGGCTGAGTTTGAGGTATATTCAATAAAGCTGGTAATGTTTGTGTTATAAATTTATTTAAATCCTCAAACTGCTTTCCCTCAGGTACCCCTATTACTTTTAGATTATTGCGCCTAGCGCGATTTTCCAGATCTTCTACTTTATTTTGCAATTTAGCAAGGGCTGAGGAAGTGGCTTCTAATTTACTATTTTGAGCTAGAGTGAGATCTTCCAAGTCAGAGACTCTTTGTTCAACCTCAGAGAATCTTTCAGAGAATTGTTTGACTTCTGTAGCTAGCTATGCAATGTCTTGTTTGATTTCTATTCTAAGTGAATCAAACTTGGGTGCAAGAGCAGCAGAGATATTTAAAACTAGAGACTGTGTATCAGTAGAATCGAGTAAATTTGGTGAGTCTCGGGATACCAATTGTGGCTCGCCCACAGACTGTATAAACTTTATGTTTTTTATCCCTCTGTCTAACAGACATGACTGAAGGTGAAGTTCTGGACTGTGTATGTAAAAATTTATCCATATAATAATGGGAGTGAAATGTGAGGGAGAGCAAAAAGAAAACAAATCTAATCTATTCGATGGGGGGAGAGAGAAAAACAAAGACCCCAATCAAGAAGGACGGGAGGTGTGAAGGATATGTGAGAAAAGAGTGCACTTTTTTATTTTATTTTATTTAATTTTATCTTCCCCTCTAAGAAGAGAGAGAAAAAAAGAAAAACAAGCGTGAACTAAGTGAACCAGGTTCAGTCATGCTGGTGACAAGAGAAGATATATCCTAGCACAGAGTAGGGCTCCTACTTTAGAACCAGCAACCTTCTAACCTTTAAGAAGGTCCTCAATAGTAATTTATATACAATTTTAACTTTTCAGCCAACAGCAAAAAAACAATGTTTAACAACTCAAGCCTCAAGCCCAAGGAGATCAGAACAATATTTTATAACTTTAGAGAGAAATCAGCTTTTAAGGTACTTTTTAACTAGGTAATACCCTAATTGTTTTCCCTGTGTGTATCTGACACACAAGATTCCTTATAGGCTATTAACACACCTCTAGTTTATATATACTTCATTTCTATGAAGCCAATGCCCATGGTATATTTTAACACAACTTGATGTAACTTTAAAATTTAAGCAAACCTATATAAAATAATCCAGTGTCATAATACATTTGCTGTGAGTCTAAGAAAGAAGGGAAAACCCCCCCACTTAATTAGTAACAATCTAACTAGTTCAAGAGATATAATTGTTTCACATCTTGCCACTACAAGTTAATACCATAAAGTTCCAGGGAGTAATATATACCAGATAGAAACTAGAGGATTCTTAACTTATAGTCTGAACTTCAGTTTATAGTGGTCTTGTGATAATATAAAGCTAAATTCTAACAAAATGACCTTAATTTCAAATATAGGCAAGATATATAATATTCTCTTCTTTATATTACTAAACCATATATCCAGTGAGATCAAAAAACGCTATTTCATGTTTATTAAGGAGAATCGTTTTTACCCTCTCTTTTTTCTTTCCTCCCCCCCCTCCTTTTCCCCTTCCCCCCTTTTTTTCTCTCTTTTCCTTTTCTTTTTTAAAGTATCAGAACCACCAGAAAAAGAAAACAAACCTAACAATTTTAAATATTAGAATACAGTTGCAAACAAATAGAGTCAGTGATAACTGGAAGGGCAGTCTCATATAAAAAAAAAAAACCCATCAAGAAGAAAAAAATAGGTAATAAGCGTCCAGTACTGAACCAAGTCATTCCGTAGTAGAGGCAGGTAATAGAAAAAAAGACATAACTGCGGGTTTTACCCCGAGAGTTCTACGTTACCCGAGGTGTATGGACTGAATTTTGAGCAGAAGACAACAAGCGACCGCTAACATCAGCCCCCCCTCACGCAACATAGGTGGGAGGGGGAGCGTTTTCCAAGTCGAGGAAACAACGGGTGCCGGGAAACAAATCAGCAGGCTGTAACATAGAGGTTCCGATATCCTCACCTCCTGCGTTTTTAAAAAAACAACTCAACTTTTCCCAGGGATAGGACTCATATGCCGCTCCAATCACACCACCGACAGACAGCGATATCGGTCCTGAGTCCTGTCACCTTGGCTAGATACAGAAGAAAGTGGGCAGAGGCGGGAGGAAAAGCAGCCACAACTACCACTCCAGCAGCTCCACGCTATCCTCCCCGGGACCAGCACCTCACCAAGGATCAACGACCCTCCACCAGCAGTGGCCCCCTCTCACGCAGCACCGGTGGGAGGGGGAGTGCCACTCCAACACAGGAGAGCAAAAGACACCGGGCTTCACCACCCGCGCACACCGCTCCAACCGCAACGCCGGCGTGAGGTGCAGGTAACTCCGACTCCTAGGTACTCACTTAGGCTGCATACAGGAGACAGGTAAGATCTCAGAGTCCAAATGACTTGGAGTGTGTGCAGCCCCTCTCACCTCCGTCCTCCTCCTCAAGTTATCCAGCAATAATCAGGAAATTTAGTATGCCGGTTAATTTAGTTGAGCACTTTTTCTTCGGTTACCCCGGCTTGATAGGGAGACTGTGTGGCAGCAACCATATTCTTGTAGGGGTATTAGTTTTGGTATAATATTAAGTCCTTTTTCAGGGCTGGTCCCGGCAGCTTTTTAGTGCAATGTCAAGGCACTATAGAGTTTCCAGCAGCGATGTTTATTCGGCAATACAAGCCACCCTAAGCTAGAGAGTTTTAGGCGCGGTTCTTCGCCAACAGCTTGTAGGTAGGAGAAATCAGAGCAGGTGCAGCACCTGATCACACACCTGTGCTCCTCCTCCGGAAACTCGCCACACCTGAGTTTAATTGTCTTTAACAGCTGTAAGGTATTCACAACTAAAAAACACTAATCACTTCCCTGGAGTTTCTTGGCAAAATGGTAAAGTGAAATGTATTAAACTTGGTCTAATATATACTCCCTCTATCACCAAACCAGACTTTCTGTCACAATATATGTATATATATATATATATATATATATATATATATATATATATATATATATATATATATATATATATATATATATATATACACACACACACACACACACATACATATATATATATATATATATATATATATATATATATATATATATATATATGTATGTATGAAAGAAGGACAATGTCTGTGCTTAGGAATGTATAGCTAGACAATAAAGAGTGTACCTGGATACACGTGCAGTATGCTATATTAGATGGTATTATTACATACGCATATATATATAGTATATTGTATAGGTACAGTTTAGATGTAGTATATTAATAGGACAGTCAATTCCAAAATACACAAAATGATACCAGTATCACCAAGATACAAGCCTAGTCCAGCATGTCAATTTTAGAAATATGTAGGTTGTTAGTAACAGAGTCACTTAATGACAAGTCTTCTAACAGTTCCCAAGTGCCTGCAAATTCTCTGCTGCTTCTTCTGATAATGAGAGTGTCCTCTTGAGCAAGTGGATCCTCCCAGTGAGTTTCTGAAACAGTAAAGGATAGAGAAGCGCACAAGAAAGGCACTCCTAGTGAAGCCTGTTTACACCAATAGGTGGACTTATAAAGCTAAAATAGAACCACTCACGTCATTTGACCTCATTCGATATGAGGTATAGATAAGACACTGGTTATAGTTGATGTCTCTTTCTGCTCTCCTTCTTTAGCTTCCCACTTTGGTCCTTTGAAATCCTTGGCTGTAGTAGTCCAATCTCTGTGTCTCCCAGTTGTTATTGTGGAGTTCAATACACTTCCAGAGTAGGGAAGTCTGAATTTCTGATCCTGACTCTGATGTTACTGTTAAAACTATGATGCCCTGAAACACAATTCTTCAAAGCTAAGTGTGTTTTTTTTCATTATTAAGCTGTTATTTTCTTCAGCTCAATTATGTGGCTTTTATTTATCATGTTTCTATATGTACAATGACATTTACTGTTTTTACTTATTCAGTTCATGTACTTGATTTCATCTGCAAATATCATATGTTATTGCTTTTATCATAAAGGTTATGACTGCTATTATGCCTTTAAGTAAACTAACAAGGTCTTTTCAAAATTATTAAAATTTAATTAATTTTGTTCTGACCGACAGCATACTTAAATTTATTATACTGATGAAGGTTTCTTTGGCTCAAAGGATCCTGTATCAGACAGTTTGTTAAAAATTCTCCTTATTTTTCATTTGAACATTTTTTGTTCTTTGTTACGGAAATTGTGTTATTTTTAGCTTTTAGGAGTTTAGTCCTCCTATTAACTATCAGCTAGATTACGAGTTTTGCGTTATGAGTGAAAAAGCATTGTTATGCTTCATAACAATACTTTTTCACTAACGCCGTTATTACAAGTCTTGTCAGAATAGGTGTACCGCACACCTTTTTTGCCGTCACGCAACGTCTGTACCGCACTTTAAGAAAAGTACTTTTTCAATAAGACTTACATAGCGCTGCTATTACGAGTTTTGCGGTGAGGCCAAAAAGTGAGCGGTGCACTCTAAAATGACAAGATCTGTACCGCCATCTAAAGTCAGTAGTTATGAGTTTTATGCTACAAAGTTGTAACATAAAACTCCTAACTAAACTGTCACAAAGTACACTAACAGCCATAAACTAACTATTGACCCCTAAACCGAGGTCCTACCGCATCGCAAACACTAAAATAAAATGATTAACCCCTAATCTGCCGCTCCGGGCATCGCCACCACTATTAAAATGTATTAACCCCTATTCCGCCGCTCCCCGACACCACTATAATAAAATTATTAACCCCTAAACCGCCGCCTTCCCGCATCACAAACACTGTTTAAATATTGTTAACCCCTAATCTGCCGTCCGCCCACATCTCCACTATAATAAACCTATTAACCACTAAACCGCAAGCCCCCCACAACAAAATATTCTAAATTAAACTATTAACCCTTAAACCTCTGGCCTCCCACATCACTACATAAATATATCAACCCCTAAACCTAACCC
Organism: Bombina bombina; assembly: GCF_027579735.1. Lineage (NCBI taxonomy): Eukaryota > Metazoa > Chordata > Amphibia > Anura > Bombinatoridae > Bombina > Bombina bombina. Next base: position 223,603,956 of record NC_069507.1, read on the forward strand.
TAACACCCCCTAACTTAAATATAATTAAAATAAATCTAAATAAACCTTACAAATATTACCTAAATAATTCCTATTTAAAACTAAATACATACTTACCTGTAAAAAAACCCACTAAGTTAGCTACAAAATAACTAATAGTTACATTGTAGCTATCTTAGGTTTTATTTTTATTTCACAGCTAAGTTTGTATTTATTTTAACTAGTTAGACTAGTTAGTAAATAGTTATTAACTATTTACTAGCTACCTAGTTAAAATAAATAGGTTTTAGTGTAAGGCAGGTTAGGTTTTATTTTACAGGTAACTTTGTATTTATTTTAACTAGGTAGCTAGTAAATAGTTAATAACTATTTACTAACTAGTCTACCTAGTTAAAATAAATACAAAGTTACCTGTAAAATAAAACCTAACCTGCCTTACACTAAAACCTAACATTACAATAAAATGAAATAAATTAAATTAATCAAATACAATTATCTAAATTACACAAAATAAAAAAAAATGTATCAGAAATTAAAATGAATTACTCCTAATCTAATAGCCCTATCAAAATAAAAAGCCCACCCCCCCAAAATAAAAAACCCTAGCCTACACTAAACTGCCAATGGCCCTTAAAAGGGCCTTTTGCGGGGCATTGCCTCAAAGAAATCAGCTCATTAAACCTGTAAAAAAAAATACAAACAACCCCCCAACAGTAAAACTCACCACCCACACAACCAAACCCCCCAAATAAAAACCTATCTAAATAAACCTAAGCTAACCATTGCCCTGAAAAGGGCATTTGGATGGGCATTGCCCTTAAAAGGGCATTTAGCTCTTTTACTGCCCAAACCCTAAGCTAGAAATAAAACCCACCCAATAAACCCTTAAAAAAAAACCTAACACTAACCCCCGACGATCCACTTACAGTTTTCGAAGACCGGACATCCATCCTTATCCAGGCGGCAGAAGTCTTCATCCAAGCGGGCAGAAGTCCTCATTGAAGCCGGCAGTAGTCTTCATCCAAGTGGACAGAAGTCTTCATCCAGACAGCATCTTCTATCTTCATCTATCCGGCACGGAGCGGGTCCATCTTCAAGACATCCAGCGGGGAGCATCCTCTTCTTCCGATGGTCGCTTGAAAATTAAGTTTCCCTTTAAGGTACTTCATCCAAGAACTGCTGGTGCAGTGATAAATGCCGACAGCGTATGCTGTGGGCATTTATCGATGTGCGGCGGACATGATATGCTACATCGTATCATGTCCGCTCGCACATTGATAAATATGCCCCAAAGAATTGGAATTATTGCATGATACAATTAGATCCTTTATTATTTTTTATTAAATAAACCCCCTAAATTAAAATGTAAATTAAGACTTACACTGTTATATGTTATGCTCAGTGGAGCCAATGGGGCCTAGTTATCAAGCCGTCAACCTCAAATACGCTGGAATTCCGCAGCGTTTTTGTGGCGAGGCTGATTCGCCTTAGTTATCAAGCCCTAGATACCGGCAAAAGTAGAATTTAGTGACGTAAGCTTCGATCCACCGGACTCAGTCCGACACAGATCGATTCTTACGTCACTACAGATGTTCCGCACACAAGTGCGGCACAATCTGATTACTTTTGCTAGTTATCAAAAAACTAGCAGGTACGCTCGGCACTTTTCCGGCCCAGCGTACCTGGCTTTCAATCCGCCGCCCTGGAGGCGGCGGATCCCATAGGAATCAATGGGAGTCTGACCATAGCGAAAGTTCATGTTCGCTGCTGCCAGACATCCCATTGATTCCTATGGGAAACGTCTACACCTAACACCCTAACATGTACCCCGAGTCTAAACACCCCTAATCTGTCCCCCCCCTACACCGCCGCAACTAAATAAAGTTATTACCCCCTAAACCGCCGCTCCCGGAGCCCACCGCCACTCTAATAAACTGATTAACCCCTAAACCGCCGTTCCTGGAGCCAACCGCAAGCTATACTAAATATGTTAACCCCTAAACCGCCGCTCCCGGTCCCTGCCGCAACTATAATATATGTATTATCCCCTAAACCGCCGCTCCCAGACCCCGCCGCCACCTACATGATACCTATTAACCCCTAAACCTAAGTCTAACCCTAACCCTAACACCCCCTAACTTAAATATTAATTAAATACATCTAAATAAATATTATTCTTATTAACTAAATTAATCCTATTTAAAACTAAATACTTACCTTTAAAATAAACCCTAATATAGCTACGATATAAATAATAATTATATTGTAGCTATCTTAGGATTTATTTTTATTTTACAGGCATCTTTCAATTTATTTTTACTAGGTACAATAGCTATTAAATAGTTATTAACTATTTAATAGCTACCTAGCTAAAATAAAGAGAAATTTACCTGTAAAATAAAAACTAACCTAAGTTACAATTACACCTACCACTACACTATACTTAAATAAATTATTCCTATTTAAAACTAAATACTTACCTGTAAAATAAACTAAGATAGCTACAATGTAATTAATAATTACATTGTAGCTATTTTAGGATTTATATTTATTTTACAGGTAACTTTGTATTTATTTTAGCTAGTTAGAATAGTTATTAAATAGTTATTAACTATTTAATAACTACCTAGCTAAAAGAAATACAAAATTACCTGTAAAATAAATCCTAACCTAAGTTACAATTAAACCTAACACCACACTATCATTAAATTAATTAAATATATTAACTACAAATAACTACAATTAAATACAATTACATAAACTAACTAAAGTACAAAAAATAAAAAAAGCTAAGTTACAAAAAATAAAAATATAAGTTACAAACATTTAAAAAATATTGCAACAATTTTAAGCTACTTACCTAATCTAAGCTCCCTTATAAAATAACAAAGCCCCCCAAAATAAAAAAAAATCCCTACCCTATTCTAAATTAAAAAGTTCAAAGCTCTTTTACCTTACCAGCCCTTAAAAGGGCCTTTTGCGGGGCATGCCCCAAAGAATTCAGCTGTTTTGCCTGTAAAAGAAAAATACAACCCCCCCAACATTAAAACCCACCACCCACATACCCCTAATCTAACCCAATCCCCACTTAAAAAAACCTAACACTACCCCCCTGAAGATCATCCTACCTTTAGTCGTCTTCAGCCAGCCGACCATCGATGGAACTGAAGAGGAGATCCAGAGCGGCAGAAGTCATCATCCAAAAGGCGCTGAAGAAATCTTCCATCTGATGAAGTCATCATCCAGGCGGCGCTGAAGAATTCTTCCATCCGAGCGATGTCATCTTCCAAGCGGCATCTTCAATCTTCATCCATCCGGAGCGGAGCCATCTTCAGACGAGCCGACGCGGAGCCATCCTCTTCTTCCCGACGACTACCGACGAATGGATATTCCTTTAAGGGATGTCATCCAAGATGGCGTCCCTTCAATTCCAATTGGCTGATAGGATTCTATCAGCCAATCGGAATTAAGGTAGGAAAAATCTGATTGGCTGATTGAATCAGCCAATCAGATTGAAGTTCAATCCGATTGGCTGATCCAATCAGCCAATCAGATTGAGCTTGCATTCTATTGGCTGATTACCTGTGAAATAAATATAAATCCTAAAATAGCTACAATGTAATTATTAATTATATTGTAGCTATCTTAGGGTTTATTTTACAGGTAAGTATTTAGTTTTAAATAGGAATAATTTATTTAAGTATAGTGTAGTGTTAGGTGTAATTGTAACTTAGGTTAGTTTTTATTTTACAGGTAAATTTCTCTTTATTTTAGCTAGGTAGCTATTAAATAGTTAATAACTATTTAATAGCTATTGTACCTAGTTAAAATAAATTGAAAGATGCCTGTAAAATAATAATAAATCCTAAGATAGCTACAATATAATTATTATTTATATTGTAGCTATATTAGGGTTTATTTTAAAGGTAAGTATTTAGTTTTAAATAGGATTAATTTAGTTAATAAGAGAAATATTATTTAGATTTATTTAAATAATATTTAAGTTAGGGGGGTGTTAGGGTTAGTGTTAGACTTAGGTTTAGGGGTTAATAATTTTATTACAGTGGCGGCGGTGTAGGGGGGGGCAGGATAGGGGTTAATACATTTATTATAGGTGGCGACGGTGTAGGGGGGGCAGGATAGGGTTTAATAATTTTATTATAGGTGGCAATGGTGTAGGGGGGCAGATTAGGGGTTAATAAGTTTAATATAGGTTGCGGCGGGGTCCAGGAGCGGCGGTTTAGGGGTTAAACTATTTAGTTGCGGCGAGGTCCGGGATCGTCAGGATAGGGGTTAATAACTTTATTATTGGTGGCGACGGTATAGGGGGGGCAGGATAGGGGTTACTAGGTATAATATAGGTGGCGGCGGTGTTTCCGGGAGCGACGGTTTCGGGGTTAATACGTTTATTATAGTTGCGGCGGGGACCGGGAGCGGCGGTTTAGGGGTTAATACATTTATAAGAGTTGCGGCGGGGTCTAGGAGCGGCGGTTTAGGGGTTAATAACTTTATTGAGTTGCGGGGGGCTCCGGGGGCGTCGGTATAGGGGGTAGAACAGTGTAGTTTAGTGTGGGTGCTTAGTGACAGGCTAGCAATAAAGCTGTAAAAAAGCCGAAGAGCAGCGAGATCGGATGAGTGATAACTATCACAGTCCGCTGCTCATCACCCCGTACTTGGTGCGCGGCTTTTTGACAGTTTTATTGATAACTTAGGCGAAATTTTGCAGGTCCGCGGCGGCGATGGTAGGCGAGCTTAGGCGGGCGTATTGAACCGGCGAAGGCAGGTAAGTAGACACTTTGAGAACTAGGCCCCAATATGTCATTAGAGCGATTTATTTGTAAACAATTGACAACCTTATATTATAGGTCCACTTCTTTAAAAGAGGAAAATCAAATGTAGTCAAAGTTGCATTCTTGGGACACCCCTATTCTTCCCCAGATGAGGATAATGCCAGTGTATGCCTCCTCATTTATTCACCAATTATATATTCATTTGCAGCAGCACTGGGATAAATCTTTGACTATGTTTTTAACTGCTTTGCAAGGGGTAAACGCATAATAAACAACAGGAATGTGTTTAAAAATAAATTATTCTAATGAAATAATGCACTTTTTTTTTACATTATTATGTCCTTTAAAGGGTTAAGAATTACACTACATAAATGACAGTAAAATCAAGTAAAATAAATAATTTATGTATACTGCATTATATTTTCTATTCTGCTGAAAGGGACAAGTCAAAATTAAACATTTATCATTCAGACAGCATGACATTTTAGGAGACTTTTTATTTTATTGTTATTGAATTACTTTGTTCTCTTGGTGTCCTTTTTTGAAAAGCATACCTAAATTGGCCTTTTGTAAGCTAACTGGTGATTACACACATATCTCAAGTCATTGGCTCTGCAGATGTGTTTAGCAAGCTCCCAGTAGTTCATTTCTGCTCTGGAACTGACTTTTACTATGTGTTTATCCCATTTCCAGGGGTTAAACACGTAGTCATATAAAAGCAATACACATTAAAGGGACAGTCAACACCAGAATTTTTGTTGTTTAAAAAGAAAGATAATCCCTTTATTACCCATTCCCCAGTTTTGCACAATAAACACAGTTATATTATACTTTTTACCTCTGTAATTATCTTGTATCTAAGCTTCTGCTGACTGCCCCCTTATTTCAGTTCTTTTGATAGACATGCAGTTTAGCCAATCAGTGCTCAGTCCTAGGTCAGTTTACGTGCATGAGCTCAATGTTATCTATATGAAATATGTGAACTAATGCCCTCTAGTGGTCAAAATGTATTCAGATTAGAGGCAGTCTTCAAGGTCTAAGAAATTAGCATATGAACCTCCTAGTTTTAGCTTTCAACTAAGAATACCAAGAGAACAAAGCAAAATTGGTGATAAAAGTAAATTGGGAAGTTGTTTAAAATTGCATACCCTATTTAAATCATGAAATATTTTTTTGGACTTGACTGTCCCTTTAAAGCATTTTCTTTTTCCACTTTTATGTCTCTTTCAATATTTTATATGGGTTTACATTTTAGTGTGATTTCCATTTGCACTGGTTGTGACAATATGATTATTTTCATATAGAATTTATAAATCACAGATTTTCTTCCAGTTAAAAACAAATGATCATTCAGGATAAATATCTGTAAAACACAAGTTTCTCTTAGAGCAGGAGAGAATCACAACAAACAAAACAAAGCAATTGTACTGAAGGGCTCAAATATCTTTCTGTCCTAAGATGCTTTTAAAATTCCATATACAGATCTGAATTTTATTTCTTCATTGGTGTATCTCAGTACATATGTACTTGTGTATTGATTTCCGTTGCATCTCACAGGTATTCCACTAATGTATAATCACTTTACTCTGGTTACACAGAGTGAATGATACATTTATTTTCAGTGAGTAGCTGTGAATAAAGGATCAAAATAATTCTTAAAGGGACATACAAGAGTAAAAAAGGTGTAAGACCAGTGATGAAGGCGCAATTCTGTTAATTAGAAACAAACATTTACAGAAAGTGATTGCTACATGCAATATCTAGATCTTTGGGTCCTGATCTAATTTTTCCTGTCTAACAGGATATCACATGCTTTATACATGTACATATGTAAATGTGTGCCCTGTTCTCTGCAGACAGACTATACAGTACAGATGAATCTAGACCATGTATACAAATAAACCCTTAAATGTCAGTGAGATGCAGCCATATTCCTCCAAGTATATTGGACAAGGGGTCCACTTCTGGTTTTGCCCATCAAACTCCTTGCCCAGTGTGTTTAGAAGGATATGGCTGCACCTCACTTATAAGGCCAAAAGGAGACTGAAACGATCATCTGGGGTCATCATGTTCCCTTATTCAGAGGAGAATTGCCTGGTATTTCAGTGCTGGACTGATCTTGTTAGGCGGGATCAGACTGAAAGCCCAGGCACAAGGGCGCAATACCTTTGGAAAGCCCAGGCACAAGGGCGCAATAACTTTGGAAAGCCCAGGCACAATTCCTTTGGAAAGCCCAGGCACAAGGGCACAATTCCTTTGGAAAGCCCAGGCACAAGGGTGCAATCCCTTTTGAAAGCCCAGGCACAAGGGCACAATTCCTTTTCAAAGCCCTGGCACAAGGGTGCAATCTCTTTTGAAAGCCCAGGCACAAGGGTGCAATCCATTTTGGAAGCCCAGGCACAAGGGCACAACCCCATTTGAAAGTCCACTCACAAGGGCACAATCCCATTTAAAAGTTCAGTCACAAGGACACAATCACACTTGAAAGTTCAGTCACAAGGGCGCAATCCCATTTAAAAGCCCAGTCACAAGGGAGCAATCCCATTTGAAAGTTCAGTCACAAGGGCGCAATCCCATTTAAAAGCCAAGTCACAAGGGCGCAATCCCATTTGAAAGTTCAGTCACAAGGGCGCAATCCCATTTAAAAGCCAAGTCACAAGGGCACAATCCCATTTGAAAGCCCAGTCACAAGGGTGCAATCCCATTTGAAAGCCCAGTCACAAGGGTGCAATCCCTTTTGAAAGCCCAGGCACAAGGGTGCAATGCTGATTGAAAGCCCAGACACAAGGGCGCAATCCCTTTTGAAAGCCCAGACACAAGGGCACAATCCCTTTTGAAAGCCCAGACACAAGGGCGCAATCCCTTTTGAAAGCCCAGACACAATGGCGCAATCCCTTTTGAAAGCCCAGACACAAGGGCACAATCCCTTTTGAAAGCCCAGACACAAGGGCGCAATCCCTTTTGAAAGCCCAGACACAAGGGCGCAATCCATTTTGAAAGCCCAGGCACAAGGGTGCAATCCCCTTTGATAGCCCAGACACAATGGTGCAATGCTGTTTGAAAGCCCAGTCACAAGGGCACAATCCCATTTGAAAGTCCAGTCACAAGGGCGCAATATCTTTTGAAAGTCCAGTCACAAGGGCGCAATTTCTTTTGAAAGACCAGTCACAAGGGCACAATCCCATTTGAAAGTTCAGTCACAAGGGCGCAATCCCATTTAAAAGCCAAGTCACAAGGGAGCAATCCCATTTGAAAGCCCAGTCACAAGGGTGCAATCCCATTTAAAAACCCAGTCACAAGGGCACAATCCCTTTTGAAAGCCCAGGCACAAGGGTGCAATCCCTTTTAAAAGCCCAGGCACAAGGGTGCAATGCTGTTTGAAAGCCCAGGCACAAGGGCGCAATCCCTTTTAAAAGCCCAGGCACAAGGGTGCAATGCTGTTTGAAAGCCCAGTCACAAGGGTGCAATCCCTTTTGAAAGCCCAGGCACAAGGGTGCAATCCCTTTTGAAAGCCCAGGCACAAGGGCGCAATCCCTTTTGAAATCCCAGTCACAAGTGTGCAATCCCATTTGAAAGCCCAGTCACAAGGGTGCAATCCCTTTTGAAATCCCAGTCACAAGTGTGCAATCCCTTTTGAAAGCCCAGTCACAAGGGTGCAATCCCATTTGAAAGCCCAGTCACAAGGGTGCAATCCCTTTTGAAAGCCCAGTTACAAGTGTGCAATCCCTTTTGAAAGCCCAGTCACAAGGGTGCAATCCCATTTGAAAGCCCAGTCACAAGGGTGCAATCCCTTTTGAAAGCCCAGGCACAAGGGTGCAATGCTGATTGAAAGCCCAGACACAAGGGCGCAATCCCTTTTGAAAGCCCAGACACAAGGGCACAATCCCTTTTGAAAGTCCAGACACAAGGGTGCAATCCATTTTGAAAGCCCAGGCACAAGGGTGCAATCCCCTTTGATAGCCCAGGCACAAGGGTGCAATCCCCTTTGATAGCCCAGGCACAATGGTGCAATGCTGTTTGAAAGCCCAGTCACAAGGGCACAATCCCATTTGAAAGTCCAGTCACAAGGGCGCAATATCTTTTGAAAGTCCAGTCACAAGGGCGCAATTTCTTTTGAAAGACCAGTCACAAGGGCGCAATCCCTTTTGAAAGACCAGTCACAAGGGTGCAATCCCTTTTGAAAGACCAGTCACAAGGGTGCAATCCCATTTGAAAGTCCAGTCACAAGGGCGCAATTTCTTTTGAAAGTCCAGTCACAAGGGCGCAATTTCTTTTGAAAGACCAGTCACAAGGGTGCAATCCCTTTTGAAAGACCAGTCACAAGGGTGCAATCCCTTTTGAAAGACCAGTCACAAGGGTACAATCCCATTTGAAAGTCCAGTCACAAGGGCGCAATTTCTTTTGAAAGTCCAGTCACAAGGGCGCAATCCCTTTTGAAAGACCAGTCACAAGGGTGCAATCCCTTTTGAAAGACCAGTCACAAGGGTGCAATCCCATTTGAAAGTCCAGTCACAAGGGCGCAATTTAATTTGAAAGTCCAGTCACAAGGGCGCAATTTCTTTTGAAAGACCAGTCACAAGGGCACAATCCCATTTGAAAGTCCAGTCACAAGGGCACAATTTCTTTTGAAAGACCAGTCACAAGGGTGCAATCCCTTTTGAAAGCCCATGCACAAGAGTGCAATCCCTTTTGAAAGCCCAGGCACAAGAGTGCAATCCCTTTTGAAAGCCCAGGCACAAGGGTGCAATCCCTTTTGAAAGTCCAGTCACAAGAGTGCAATGCTGTTTGAAAGCCCAGGCACAAGGGTGCAATCCCTTTTGAAATCCCAGGCACAAGGGTGCAATGCTGTTAGAAAGCCCAGGCACAAGGGTGCAATGCTGCTTGAAAGCCCAGACACAAGGGCGCAATCCCTTTTAAAAAAGCCAAGTCAAAAGGATGCAATGCGTTTGAAACCCCAGGCACAAGAGCACAATCGTGTTTGAAAGCCCAGTGATGAAGGCACAATCCTGTTAATTAGAAACAAACATTTACAGAAAGTGATTGCTACATGCAATATCTAGATATTTGTGTCCTGGTCTAATTTTTCCTGTTGAACAGGATATCACATGCTTAATACATACACATATGTAAATGTGTGCCCTGTCCTCTGCAGACAGACTATACAGTACAGATGAATCTAGACCATGTATACAAATAAACCTCTGAAATGTCAGTGCGGTGCAGCCATATTCCTCTGAGGCCCAAAGGAAGCTGAAACGATCATCTGCGGTCACCATGTTCCCTTATTCAGAGGAGAATTGCCTGGTATTTCAGTGCTAGACTGATCTTGTTAGATGGGATCAGAATGATATGCTTCAGGAAAGTTTTCCTCTGTGAAAAGCACAATTGGGCTAAAAGAGGCTGCTAACTCGCCATAGAACAAGCTACTGAGCTGTTGTTCTTTCCTGATAGAGCGATTTTCTTTCTCTGTGCATTATACTTTTTCCTAATAGCTGGATTTTGCATTCAGTGTTATATAGTATTCTGGGAGATTGAGCAATACCTATAATCAGAGCTTTTCCCCTGCAAGTGATGTGTTTGGCAATATAAAAGCAATAAACAGTTACTCACAAATGACTCAGGATTGAATGGTAGATTCTTCCAAAAGCTTAAATTGTTTTACAAAGCACCTGCACTGCTTTTGCCTTTTTCTTGCCATGCTGTAGTTAAGCATTATATATTTTACCCAGGGAGACCAGATGCCAACAGTGACGCTCATAATGGTATCAAAGTGCACTCATTTCAGAACAATGTCAGAGCTACGCGTGAAATTCAGAATCCATAATAATAATGTAGCATTGCAGCCCTGGGATTATGGAATGTTTCACTACCTTAATATTTATCCCACAGCTTCTTTAACACCAGAAGCCTTGTTGTTTAGTCTGAACAATCAGGGTTATTTAGTTTCATAAATGGAAAGATGGCATTGAAATAAGTGCACCTGTTGTATTGATTTTGTGCGTCACCTCTTCAGCGCCAAAAAAATATGATGTAGAACAGAGCAAAGTGCCACAGTCTCATTGAAGGATTTTTGTTTTAACAAGTGCATGTTTTGAAATGACAATTGGGTTGCAATATGCTATTTTAGCATTTTCAAGATGGGTCCCCGTCTATTTCTTTTAAAATATTTATATAAATACAATACATATATATAAAAGCGCATATATAATTCTCACACCTGCGCAGGTTATTAATGGGACAGTAAATGTCTTATAAGTACAAGACATTTCTGTTCTCTTGCTATAGAATAACATCAGTCAAGTCTAAACAAAATTTTAACACCTTGTTTGCTGCAATTGTTTATCTGCGGCCAAACCCCACTCACCATTTGCCCTTATCTGGAGGAGCCAATCTGGACTTAAAGGGACACTGAACCCAAAATTTTTCTTTTGTGATTCAGATAGAGCATGAAATTTTAAGCAACTTTCTAATTTACTCCTATTATCAAATTGTCTTCATTCTCTTAGTATCTTTATTTGAAATGCAAGAATGTAAGTTTAGATGCCGGCCCATTTTTGGTGAACAACCTAGGTTGTCCTTGCTGATTGGACACAAGAGAGGAAAGAACCTCTCGAAAGACTGCACTTATAGCACTCTATGCCTGGACTGATAGTGGAGAAAATTGGGAAATTAAAATATAACTTTTATTTAGTATATTAAAATAAAACACTCAATTTAAAAACAACCAAAGAATTGGTAGCCTTTCCTAAATATTAGATAAGCCTTTGACGTGTCAAAAGTATAAGGAAGGAAATTGTATAGGATGGTAACTAATTAAGTGTATGTGCTGGTTAGGGAGGATTAGTATAGCAGTATCAGATACAATGTATATATAGGTGATAAATAAAGTTAATTTATGGTGGGAGTCCTCCTAAGTAGTGGTATGATACCACTAGATGTAGCACCTAAATGATAATAGAAACAAAACAGAGCAAATTAGTTTAATCGTTTATTAGATTTTGAGAGTTCTTCTCTGTTTTATGTTAGAGGACATGGTTATACTTTTGTGTGTTTTACGTTTATTTTGTCACATTAGTGATACTCAGAAAATGTTCTGGAAATAATATACATAGTTCTGTGATATCACTTTATTACTCCATATAATAGCACGTACAAATTAGTGCTTACTTCAATCGATAAGTGATATGATTGTGGAACCTTGTATACTGTCACTTCTTAGTTGTTTCCTATATATGTTGTCATATGATGTCCTAATTTTACATAAGTATCTTAGTGACTACTACGTAGTGTGGATTCCCATGTACTGTAATTAGATATCACACTCTTATCAGTGTTGGGTATCTTTGTTTGAATATCGAGTTACTTAGATGTTGTTTTTAAATAAATATTGTATTATATAAGTTGTAAAACAGGTCGTTCACATGTAGTTTTTGTGACCATAATATAGTTGGTAGACATGAAATATCCTTAATTGTAAGCAAGTGTTTAATATCTTTACTGTGTATATCACTTTAAATGTATAAACATCAGTGGATGAACTGATTCGTTCAAGTATTATAATGGCTGTGTATGTCACTTTAAATATATTTGCATAAATAGATGAACTGAATTGTTCAAATCTAATAAGAATGCATATGTAAGTTATTAGATTCACATACAAGGTGCAGCATGTGGCAGGATAGATAGCTCATATGCCACTAGATATATTGTTTTGAACATGCCAATATACATGTATTAATACTGTGCAGATAGTCAGTTCAAATGACTGTTGCCGGAGTATATCCGGTTTGAGTTTACAGTCAGTAAAATATTTTAGCTTATTATACCAATTGTTTAGTCTTCATATATTATTCACAGATGTGAGCTGTTCTGTTTATATATAATAGTTATGGTCAAAGGATTTGTTTCTAATAGCTACCAACAAGTTTGACAGCACGCTAGCGTTTTCTCTGATAATGAGTCACTGATAGTCAACAAACCTAAGGCTCGGATATTACCTCCTCACAAAATTAGTTATAGATATACAGCTTTAAAATAGCTGTTGTACAGCACTCTTAGTTATTAAAGGTATATAACATTTCGTTTGTAGTAATGTAGTGATAACTAAGTAAATAGTGATGTATACAGCATCGTGAGATAATGTTAAAGTAATTCTTAATATCACTAAGGCTGTTTAGATTCTATAATCTCCTATACTGGCTACCATTTCTGAGGTAAAGTTTTAAAATTTCTATAGAGCTCCCCTAAGCTCTACAACCCCCTGACCGGTTTCGCCTTTGAAAAAGCCCGATACGGGCGAAACCGGTCAGGGGGTTGTAGAGCTTAGGGGAGCTCTATAGAAATTTTAAAACTTTACCTCAGAAATGGTAGCCAGTATAGGAGATTATAGAATCTAAACAGCCTTAGTGATATTAAGAATTACTTTAACATTATCTCACGATGCTGTATACATCACTATTTACTTAGTTATCACTATATTACTACAAACGAAATGTTATATACCTTTAATAACTAAGGCCTAGATTTGGAGTTCGGCGGTAGCCGTCAAAACCAGTGTTAGAGGCTCCTAACGCTGGTTTTGAGCGCCCGCTGGTATTTGGAGTCAGTGATTAAAGGGTCTAACGCTCACTTTTCAGCCGCGACTTTTCCATACCGCAGATCCCCCTACGCCATTTGCGTAGCCTATCTTTTCAATGGGATCTTTCTAACGCTGGTATTTAGAGTCGTTTCTGAAGTGAGCGTTAGAGCTCTAACGACAAAACTCCAGCCGCCTGAAAATAGCAGGAGTTAAGAGCTTTCTGGCTAACGCCGGTTTATAAAGCTCTTAACTACTGTACCCTAAAGTACACTAACACCCATAAACTACCTATGTACCCCTAAACCGAGGTCCCCCCACATCGCCGCCACTCTATTTAAATTTTTAACCCCTAATCTGCCGACCGCCACCTACGTTATACTTATGTGCCCCTAATCTGCTGCCCCTAACCCCGCCGACCCCTATATTATATTTCTTAACCCCTAACTTGCCCCCCACAACGTCGCCGCAAGCTACTTAAAATAATTAACCCCTAATCTTCCGACCGCAAATCGCCGCCACCTACGTTATCCCTATGTACCCCTAATCTGCTGCCCCTAACACCGCCGACCCCTATATTATATTTATTAACCCCTAATCTGCCCCCCTCAACGTCGCCGACACCTGCCTACACTTATTAACCCCTAATCTGCCGAGCGGACCTGAGCGCTACTATAATAAAGTTATTAACCCCTAATCCGCCTCACTAACCCTATCATAAATAGTATTAACCCCTAATCTGCCCTCCCTAACATCGCCGACACCTACCTTCAATTATTAACCCCTAATCTGCCGACCGGAGCTCACCGCTATTCTAATAAATGTATTAACCCCTAAAGCTAAGTCTAACCCTAACCCTAACACCCCCCTAAGTTAAATATAATTTTTATCTAACAAAATAAATTAACTCTTATTAAATAAATGATTCCTATTTAAAGCTAAATACTTACCTGTAAAATAAATCCTAATATAGCTACAATATAAATTATAATTATATTATAGCTATTTTAGGATTAATATTTATTTTACAGGTAACTTTGTAATTATTTTAACCAGGTACAATAGCTATTAAATAGTTAATAACTATTTAATAGTTACCTAGTTAAAATAATAACAAAATTACCTGTAAAATAAGTCCTAACCTAAGATATAATTAAACCTAACACTACCCTATCAATAAAATAATTAAATAAACTACCTACAATTACCTACAATTAACCTAACACTACACTATCAATAAATTAATTAAACACAATTCCTACAAATAAATACAATTAAATAAACTAGCTAAAGTACAAAAAATAAAAAAGATCTAAGTTACAGAAAATAAAAAAATATTTACAAACATAATAAAAATATTACAACAATTTTAAACTAATTACAACTACTCTAAGCCCCCTAATAAAATAACAAAGCCCCACCAAAATAAAAAATTCCCTACCCTATTCTAAATTAAAAAAGTTACAAGCTCTTTTACCTTACCAGCCCTGAACAGGGCCCTTTGCGGGGCATGCCCAAGAATTTCAGCTCTTTTGCCTGTAAAAGAATAAATACAATACCCCCCCCCCAACATTACAACCCACCACCCACATACTCCTAATCTAACCCAAACCCCCCTTAAATAAACCTAACACTAAGCCCCTGAAGATCTTCCTACCTTGTCTTCACCATACCAGGTTCACCGATCCGTCCTGAAGAGCTCCTCCGATGTCCTGATCCAAGCCCAAGCGGGGGCTGAAGAGGTCCATGATCCGGTCAAAGTCTTCATCCAAGCGGGGCAGAAGAGGATCTTCCATCCGATTGAAGTCATCATCCAGGCGGCATCTTCGATCTTCTTCCATCCGGAGCGAAGCGGCAGGATCCTGAAGACATCCAGCGCGGAACATCCATCCGGACCGACGACTGAACGACGAATGACTGTTCCTTTAAGGGACGTCATCCAAGATGGCGTCCCTCGAATTCCGATTGGCTGATAGGATTCTATCAGCCAATCGGAATTAAGGTAGGAATTTTCTGATTGGCTGATGGAATCAGCCAATCAGAATCTAGTTCAATCCGATTGGCCGATCCAATCAGCCAATCAGATTGAGCTCGCATTCTATTGGCTGATCGGAACAGCCAATAGAATGCAAGCTCAATCTGATTGGCTGATTGGATCAGCCAATCGGATTGAACTTGATTCTGATTGGCTGATTCCATCAGCCAATCAGAAAATTCCTACCTTAATTCCGATTGGCTGATAGAATCCTATCAGCCAATCGGAATTCGAGGGACGCCATCTTGGATGACGTCCCTTAAAGGAACAGTCATTCGTCGTTCAGTCGTCGGTCCGGATGGATGTTCCGCGCTGGATGTCTTCAGGATCCTGCCGCTTCGCTCCGGATGGAAGAAGATCGAAGATGCCGCCTGGATGATGACTTCAATCGGATGGAAGATCCTCTTCTGCCCCGCTTGGATGAAGACTTTGACCGGATCATGGACCTCTTCAGCCCCCGCTTGGGCTTGGATCAGGACATCGGAGGAGCTCTTCAGGACGGATCGGTGAACCTGGTATGGTGAAGACAAGGTAGGAAGATCTTCAGGGGCTTAGTGTTAGGTTTATTTAAGGGGGGTTTGGGTTAGATTAGGGGTATGTGGGTGGTGGGTTGTAATGTTGGGGGGGGGGTATTGTATGTGTTTTTTTTACAGGCAAAAGAGCTGAAATTCTTGGGGCATGCCCCGCAAAGGGCCCTGTTCAGGGCTGGTAAGGTAAAAGAGCTTGTAACTTTTTTAATTTAGAATAGGGTAGGGAATTTTTTATTTTGGGGGGCTTTGTTATTTTATTAGGGGGCTTAGAGTAGGTGTAATTAGTTTAAAATTGTTGTAATATTTTTATTATGTTTGTAAATATTTTTTTATTTTCTGTAACTTAGATCTTTTTTATTTTTTGTACTTTAGCTAGTTTATTTAATTGTAGTTATTTGTAGGAATTGTGTTTAATTAATTTATTGATAGTGTAGTGTTAGGTTAATTGTAGGTAATTGTAGGTAGCTTATTTAATTTATTTATTGATAGTGTAGTGTTTGGTTTAATTGTAACTTAGGTTAGGATTTATTTTACAGGTAAATTTGTAATTATTTTAACTATTTTAGCTATTAAATAGTTCTTAACTATTTAATAGCTATTGTACCTGGTTAAAATAATTACAAAGTTACCTGTAAAATAAATATTAATCCTAAAATAGCTATAATATAATTATAATTTATATTGTAGCTATATTAGGATTTATTTTACAGGTAAGTATTTAGCTTTAAATAGGAATCATTTATTTAATAAGAGTTAATTTATTTCGTTAGATAAAAATTATATTTAACTTAGGGGGGTGTTAGTGTTAGGGTTAGGGTTAGACTTAGCTTTAGGGGTTAATACATTTATTAGAATAGCGGTGAGCTTTAGTCGGCAGATTAGGGGTTAATAATTGAAGTTAGGTGTCGGCGATGTTAGGGAGGGCAGATTAGGGGTTAATACTATTTATGATAGGGTTAGTGAGGCGGATTAGGGGTTAATAACTTTATTATAGTAGCGCTCAGGTCCGCTCGGCAGATTAGGGGTTAATAAGTGTAGGCAGGTGTCGGCGACGTTGAGGGGGGCAGATTAGGGGTTAATAAATATAATATAGGGGTCGGCGGTGTTAGGGCAGCAGATTAGGGGTACATAGGGATAACGTAGGTTGCGGCGGTTTACGGAGCGGCAGATTAGGGGTTTAAAAAAATATGCAGGGGTCAGCGATAGCGGGGGCGGCAGATTAGGGGTTAATAAGTGTAAGGCTAGGGGTGTTTAGACTCGGGGTACATGTTAGAGTGTTAGGTGCAGACGTAGGAAGTGTTTCCCCATAGGAAACAATGGGGCTGCGTTAGGAGCTGAACGCTGCTTTTTTGCAGGTGTTAGGTTTTTTTTCAGCTCAAACAGCCCCATTGTTTCCTATGGGGGAATCGTGCACGAGCACATTTTTGAGGCCGGCCGCGTCCGTAAGCAACTCTGGTATCGAGAGTTGCATTTGCGGTAAAAATGCTCTACGCTCCTTTTTTGGAGCCTAACGCAGCATTTGTTTGAACTCTCGATACCAGAGTTAAATTTATGGTGCGGCCAGAAAAAAGTCCGCGGAGCGTTAGCAGCCCTTTTACCGCCGAACTCCAAATCTAGGCCTTGGAGTGCTGTACAACAGCTATTTTAAAGCTGTATATCTATAACTAATTTTGTGAGGAGGTAATATCCGAGCCTTAGGTTTGTTGACTATCAGTGACTCATTATCAGAGAAAACGCTAGCGTGCTGTCAAACTTGTTGGTAGCTATTAGAAACAAATCCTTTGACCATAACTATTATATATAAACAGAACAGCTCACATCTGTGAATAATATATGAAGACTAAACAATTGGTATAATAAGCTAAAATATTTTACTGACTGTAAACTCAAACCGGATATACTCCGGCAACAGTCATTTGAACTGACTATCTGCACAGTATTAATACATGTATATTGGCATGTTCAAAACAATATATCTAGTGGCATATGAGCTATCTATCCTGCCACATGCTGCACCTTGTATGTGAATCTAATAACTTACATATGCATTCTTATTAGATTTGAACAATTCAGTTCATCTATTTATGCAAATATATTTAAAGTGACATACACAGCCATTATAATACTTGAACGAATCAGTTCATCCACTGATGTTTATACATTTAAAGTGATATACACAGTAAAGATATTAAACACTTGCTTACAATTAAGGATATTTCATGTCTACCAACTATATTATGGTCACAAAAACTACATGTGAACGACCTGTTTTACAACTTATATAATACAATATTTATTTAAAAACAACATCTAAGTAACTCGATATTCAAACAAAGATACCCAACACTGATAAGAGTGTGATATCTAATTACAGTACATGGGAATCCACACTACGTAGTAGTCACTAAGATACTTATGTAAAATTAGGACATCATATGACAACATATATAGGAAACAACTAAGAAGTGACAGTATACAAGGTTCCACAATCATATCACTTATCGATTGAAGTAAGCACTAATTTGTACGTGCTATTATATGGAGTAATAAAGTGATATCACAGAACTATGTATATTATTTCCAGAACATTTTCTGAGTATCACTAATGTGACAAAATAAACGTAAAACACACAAAAGTATAACCATGTCCTCTAACATAAAACAGAGAAGAACTCTCAAAATCTAATAAACGATTAAACTAATTTGCTCTGTTTTGTTTCTATTATCATTTAGGTGCTACATCTAGTGGTATCATACCACTACTTAGGAGGACTCCCACCATAAATTAACTTTATTTATCACCTATATATACATTGTATCTGATACTGCTATACTAATCCTCCCTAACCAGCACATACACTTAATTAGTTACCATCCTATACAATTTCCTTCCTTATACTTTTGACACGTCAAAGGCTTATCTAATATTTAGGAAAGGCTACCAATTCTTTGGTTGTTTTTAAATTGAGTGTTTTATTTTAATATACTAAATAAAAGTTATATTTTAATTTCCCAATTTTCTCCACTATCAGTCCAGGCATAGAGTGCTATAAGTGCAGTCTTTCGAGAGGTTCTTTCCTCTCTTGTGTCCAATATATTACAAACTGCACAGCACCAACTTTTCTTTTACAATAAATAATAAGACATGAACATATTGCATGTCAACTAATTGAAACTCAGAAAAGGTTGCCGGTGTGGTGCCACTGTATTTGTGTTGTAGTAAACTGTCCTTGCTGATTGGTGGACAAATCCATCCACCAATAAAAACATTCTGTCCAGTGTTCTGAACCAAAAAACAGCTTAGATGCCGTCTTTTTCAAATAAAGATAGCAAGAGAACGAAGAAAAATTGATAATAGGAGTAAATTATAAAGTTGCTTAAAATTGCATGCTCTATCTGAATAACAAAAGAAAACAATTTGGGTTCAGTGTCCCTTTAAGACTGCAGACAACAAAGTTTTGGGGTCGATTTATGAAGCAGCGAATGATTTATGAAGCAGCAGATTCGCCTGAAGTGGAAGTTAAGAAGCAGCGGTCGTAAGACCACTGCTCCTTAACTCGTCTGCCAACCTCTGAGGCGGCAGACAGCAATCATCCCGATCAGATACGATCGGGTTGATTGACACCCCCTGCTTGCGGCTGACCGCGAATGTGCAGGGGACAGCATTGCACAAGCATTTCATACGAAATGCTTGTGCAATGATAAATGCCGACAGCGTACAGCGGATCATGTCCGCCCACACATTAGTAAATCGGCCCCTGTGTGTCTAGTAGATGAAATTTTCTCAATTTTTCTTCAACCATACACAATTTAAAGCTAATGTTACCTATCACGTGTTTAATTGAATTTTGTGGATGTATATAGTCATTTTTTGCTGAGAAAGCTACAAAGTTTCAGACTCCTTCCCACATTCATTATTCTAAACCTGGTATGTAATGGATTAGGAATCGGCGATACGGCTTTGCTGAAGATAAAGGTATTTGTAAAATACGGTGCAATGTAAACTTTCATGAATGAAAGTGCCCCTGTTTTTAATAGTATTTTTAAAACCCGCAAGTGATCTGCTAAGGTCATATAACAAGATGGTGGTGCTCTGTTGCTATGGAAATGAGTAAGCATACAGTGGAAATGTTTTCTAATGTTCACATAGCTTTATTGTAAACATAACAAACCCGTGCACTATACACACAGGATAAATAACGTTACATATATAGCTATTTACACAGTGTCTGCTACTGAGTGCATGTAGTTGCTGCTATAGCAATACCTGCTCAGTTACCAGCAGTAGCCCTTGGCTTGCAGCCTGATGCTCATTATGTGACCACAAAGCCATGAGTGCCAGGAAAATACCCGGCCCTAGTCACTGGCACTGCTGGGGTTAATGTGTCCCCCTGGGCGGACTGTTAGTGTCTTACTACCATGGCAACTGCATGTCCCATAGTGCTGTGTACCTCACATGCTGCCTAACCTCACACTTGCTGCATATCATGTGACTGACGTTACTCACTTCTATGCTATTCAGTGCTGTGCTACTTAGCTTCACAGTGCCACTGACTGTAAACAAAGTTTGTCAGGCAGTCAGTAAGGCACATGAACAGAATAGACTCAAAACTGTCAGTTTTTTTAAAAAGTATTTTACCGGACAGCAAACAGAAATACCGGACACCTGGAAAACTGGGACAGAATGAACTATCTGGTGGGACACTGGAACAGGACAACGCCTCCAAACAGGGACAATCCCAGTCAAACTGGAACTTTTGGTAAACCTACACATAACCACTAATGGAAGCATAAAATATTCATAATGTCTGCATATTATATTAGCCTGTGTAACAGTAGAATTATTCAGGGTCTAATATTAAAAAAAACATACAGTGGGAATTTCCGGGTGGCAGCCATGATAGGTCACAAGACTTTCAGCTCCTTCACTCCTTGCCACAAATCTATGTGAAATCCATTCTTTACCACCTCATCGAACATATATCTTAGAGTGAAGTTTCACAGTAAAGCAAGCTCTTTAATATAATACCATTCTTTTTGGATTTGAGGCAATATTCAGGTTGCGGCCTACCATCTTTACGCCCTAGCAGGGTTCCAGTTGGCCCTGTCGTTAGAAAGCAGTGACATCCCGCAAGACACTGCGAATACTTCTTCCAGTAAGACACACCATATAAATAAAAAAGTATTGCTTACTTAATTCCTGACTAACACTTACTACCAAATACCTACTATGGAGATCCCTTCTAACTTCCTGGAAGAGCTGCACAACTTGCTCACTTGCAGGGGTGTCGGCGCTTTGGGGCCCCAGCATCCCCTACCTTTAAAATATCAGTGGGAGAATGAGAACCTGGAGTTACGGAAATGACAGTGCGACATGAAACAGTGTTGGAGAAAAGAGAAACAACCGCTTTGAAGAGCTCTGCTAACCTACCTCAAGCCTACGCCATCACACTGGAGGTGCTCTGATCTTGCACGCCACAGAACCGGGAGAGTGCAGGGTGCAGCTTGCAAGCTCTTTCAGCTCAGAAACAGGATTGCGACTAAGGAAATCCAGTGCTGCATGCTGTATACTCTCCTCCAGCTATGATGAGGCCACCTGTGCTCCTCCTTGATGCAAAACGGCCCCGCCGGCTCTGCTGTGGCTGCTTTCGCATCTCCACATCATTTCACTGCCTTTTAGGTGGGATCCAGGTGACTTGCTTGCCCTCCGTGACTGGGGATTGAGGCTCACATACCGTGTGTCCTGTCTAAACTATACTGTCCTGCAAGCTCTTTCACATAGCCTCACAGTCTAATAAGTGGGACTCTGGCGATTCACTTTTATTGGACGCAACCACGAGACAGCCAAGGTACTCAAAATTGCACATGCTACTATATGTGACTCCCTTACCATTACATTGGAACTCTGAAAACATATTCTTTGTGGAGAAGATGAACTTTAGCCAGCTCTTATGGCGAACAGGAGTGGGGCAATCACCCGGTAAGTTTATATTACAATTTTGACTTTCAGCTCCCCATCGGCAGACTACTGAGCTAGTACTTACTGACTTTAAGTCCATATTATGCAAACCACATTAATGCTTACTTAATTGCACAAAGGACAGCATGCAGCTACCAGATGTGTACTTTTAGCCTGTCACTATTTGGACACTTACCATTTCAACTATGCTTTTAACCTTTAGTATACGACAAGCCGAGTTTATATATACTGACTTTAAGCTTCCATTATGTACCCTACCTTGGTGCTCCCTTGACAGAGGGATCAATATACTTTTGCCGTTAAGTGATCATCCACAACATTCCCATTTTTCAATGCCATACACGTCATATTTAAGTGTTAGGGAATATTCTCATATTGTAGGCAGTTCATGTTGTGCAAAATATACTAGTTTTGTTCCCTTTGTTACATGTGTATATCAGTTCTATTTATGCTATGAACTAAAAAAGTACTGGACTTCTTGGCCTCCATTACATATAAATCGTCGCCCGCAAAAGCCGGTGACGCCGGTTTTTGCGCAGATTTGGTATCACATATACGGCGTAGCATACAAGTTATGCGCGTATATTTCAGCCTTCGCCCGTATTTTTTTGACCCATAGACTGACATAGAAAACACGCGCAATTTGGTATCCAATATACAGCATAAGGACTTACTCGTGCAGAATTCAGAAAATCTACTCCATTTTCATCTCGCCACAAATTGCAGGAGCAGCAACCCTTGCACTGACTTATAAACCAACGTAACTCTCTGAAGGCCTAACAAATGCATGCTCAACAACATACATATCAGCAGTTTGATCTCAAATAGTTAAACCTCTTTAAAGCATTTATTATTCCTGCCCCTGCAAGTTTGTCAAACCAATCACAAACAGCACAACCTCTCAACAGGAAGCCTAAAAAACCCGCCAATGCACATCCTCATTAGCCACCATGTTTTCCTGCTTTCCATAGAGAGGCAGCATCATGGGGCACAAGGGGTGCTGAAAGCCCTACAAGCCCCTGTTGTTCCGTCTATACATGCTGATTCTATAGTTGCTGCTGTGGTCCCTGGTCATGCTGCTGCCCCTGCTGCAGCTGGTCTTCGAATTACATACTGCTGATTTCCACTGCATGTAAGTGAAACTTCTACATCCCACCCCTTCCCTTAACCACCCTAATTACGGAAAATATCTAATTTGTTTAATTCATGTTTAGGTCACTATGATTTATTGACTATCATTAAGAAGAATGAAAATGGATGTTTATACCTTATGTTCACACCTTCTGTAAAAACATTATTATTTAGATATATATAGCCATGTGCAGGGATAGGCAAGTTGTCCTTCACTAAAGGTCTTTACCTTAGAAAATGTCCGCCACAGCCTTGGCTCGTGCCTATCCCTGCACATGTGTCAATTTCTATTGGATGTGAGAAACCTTGATTTACATCTTATAAGTGAATATTACTATATGTACCCTTCATACACAACTATGTGATGTGGTTTATAGAACATGAATATGTCATAAACATGATAATATTACCTTTTTTGGGCCATTTCCACACAGGCCTTATTATATGTTTAAACAATATTAGTGTACTAAAACACCCCTCACATGGATGTGGCTTACAACTATATGGTAAATAACAGAGGACAAGATTTATGTTGAACTATAAGAATATTTTTTTTTTTAGGCTTCTTGGATGAGGGGGCTGAGGTGACTGGAGTGGATTTCCTGGTTCTCCTGGTTTGTGAAGATTCAGATGATTCTGCTGGAGTGCTGGCCACAGATGAAAGGCTGGAGGCAATGTCCTGCTGGTGTGTGAAGTGCTCAACCAACACACCCAAGAGTTAGTTTTGTTCCCGCCATCTGTTGTCAATCTGCATCTGCATATCAGAAATAATTCTCATCATCTGCGACTGGTTTTGTAAAATTCCATTTAATGATGCTGCCATATCCCTCTGCAGCTCTATGGTACGCTGGAGTAACCTCTGTTGGCTCCTGTGAAACCTGTGTTGGCCTCTTTGTCTGCTCTCGCAGCTTGTTATGAGCCTCCTCTGGAGTGAAATGTATTCCTCGCCCAGGGGAGAATACAGTGGATCTACAGGCTCTTGAGCAGCAGTGATTCTAGGTGCAGGTTCAGCTCTATCTGCTATGTGCATCATGGACAACTTCAGCTGCTGGTGCATCATGGACAACTTCAGCTGCTGGTGCATCATGGACAACTTCAGCTGCTGGTGCATCATGGACAACTTCAGCTGCATCTGCTTCATGGACAACTTCAGCTGCTGGTGCTTCAGGGACAACTTCAGCTATATGCTCATCTGCAGATGGTGGAGCTCTCCCAAGAGAAGAGGATGGTGGAGCTCTCCCGAGGGAAGAGGATGGTGGAGCTCTCCCAAGGGAAGAGGATGGTGGAGCTCTCCCAAGGAAAGAGGATGGTGGAGCTCTCCCAAGAGAAGAGGATGGTGGAGCTCTCCCAATAGAAGAGGATTGTGGAGCTCTCAGGGTGGATTGGTAGTCCCATTGACAACTAGTGTGTGACCACTCAGCCTGTCCAGTTTGCATTTCTTGCGACATCCCCTGTGTGTAAAAGCCATGACTGCCCTGATATTGTGTTGGGGGGGGGGGGTAAAGACATGGACCCTTCGTGGCTGACGTGGCTCCCCCTCAAAGCCAAAAGAATATTCCTCAGGCCAGGTATCTTGCCAGGGGTCGTATGCCAATGGTGGTAGCATCACTTCCAGGTCCTCAACAGAGGCAATCCAACCCTGCTCATGCCTGGGAGCATACTGTCCATGTTGCTGCCTGAAGACTGGTGGTGGAGGTGGCTGCATGGCTGTGACTGGTGGTGGAGGTGGCTGCATGCCTGTGACTGGTGGTGGAGGTAGCGGCATGCCTGTTTGCACCCTGGTGACAGGAGATTCTGTGGAGGAGTCAAATGATGAGAGGGATTAGTACAGTCATATATATGTCCATGTGGGCATACAATGTACATTGATACATGCTAGGGCCTATACTCATTCTCATGTCAAACTCTATAACATGCATGTGCACAATGTGATTTGTGATATGAGGGATTTTAATATGCACAGCATCCAGGTATGTGTTTCATACAATAGTTATGTGTACATGTCAATGATGGAAAAAATGTGTCACACAATTTACTTTAGCCTGATGCAGGCACAAAACGTGCTTTCTGAGCTAAATGTATTGTGATGGCTATAGTGTCCATTTACTGAAAACTCTACATGTGGCTTGTGGCCTGTGTTACTCTGAGACATGTTAGTATTGCTCTATTCCACCTCATATCATGAATTGCATTGTGTTAAGTAGCATTAATGTGAAATATAATTGTATATGTTTTTGTTAGTAGGCCAAATACCATGCTCCTCATTGTGTACGTGAATGTGTGACATTAAAGGATGTTATATCTCAAATACATATAATACTGGTGTGTGGGCTCTTACTCACCAGCATAATGTGCTGTGGTTGCAGCCCCTGAGTCACAAGCCCCTGGAAGTCCTTGGACTGCTGTGATACTCAGGGAGCTGCGTATTATCTCCTGCCAGGTGTTGTATTCGGTTTCCAGGGGTGGAACACCGCCTGTTCCCCTCTGGTGCATGGCTTCCTGCCCCATCTTCTCTTTCACCCACCTCTTACAGTCATTCCACCTTTTTTTAAGTCCCTCGACAGTCCTCCTCTGCGGGGCCACACTGTTTACAGCATCCTCTACCGCCAACCATGCTGTCTTACGCCTTCAGGCAATGCCTTTGCCCTTCTCCTGGCCAAAGAGGGCACTGTGGTTGTCCATGATGGCCTGGACTAGCGCAACATTCTCATCGAATGAGAAGTTTGGGCATCTCATGCTCTCATCCTTTGTGGCCACCTGGCTTGCTCACTGGGATGTCCCTGGTGTGGGTTCCTCCCTATCCTCTCCCTCCTCCCCCCTTCTGTCCCCATGTGCACCCTCTGTCCCTCTTCTAAGTGTGCCTGGTCTCTGGGCATCTCCCCTCCCATCATCCCTTCTAACTCTCCCCACTCCACTTACTCCCTGATGGGGACAGGAATCAATGGGAGTCTGACAGCAGAGAAAGCTTATGTTCGCTGCTGCCCGATATCCCATTGATTCCTATGGTAATGTTGACACCTAACACCCTAACATGTACCCTGAGTCTAAACACCCCTAATCTGCCCCCCCTACACCGCCGCCACCTACATTATACTTATTAACCCCTAATCTGCCGTCCCTACACCGCCGCCACCTAAATAAAATGTTTAACCCCTAAACCGCCACTCCCGGACCCCGCCGCAACTAAATAAAATGTTTAACCCCTAAACCGCCGCTCCTGGAACCCGCCGCCACCTACATTAAATTTATTAACCCCTAATCTCCCGCCCCCAACGTCACCGCCACCTACATTAAATTTATTAACCCCTAAACCTAAGTCTAACCCTAACACCCCCTAAAGGCCCTTATATCATCAGGAATCCTGACCATCCCTGCTCCTAAAATCCCCTACAATATTCCCCAGCTCCCTTAAAACCCGGGGCAACAACTTAGAGGGACAATTTTTTCATCTCCCCCTGAACCAGGGAAGCACAGCATTCCGGACCGAATACAGGCCGCATCCACCATCAGGCCACAAGTATACCCCCTTACCGGTCATCAGGGGCCACAACCAAGCTCCCAGGAAGGCTTACAGCTTAAAACGAAGGGCCTCAGGACTAAAAAACGCCCCCGAAATTTCGAGTCGGACCGGAAAAAAAATCTAGCCCGGGGATTGGGCTTACACCGGAACTCCGCTTCCTCCAGGGTAAGAATTTTCATATACCCTTACATACCAGCCCATCCACACAGTGACAGGCACACTCCCTAACTGTAATCCGGCTACAATTAGTAAGCAGTCACTAAACGGCCCTTACAGGCCCCTGCTACAAATCGATCCTAGGGATTGGGCCTGCTGCAGGGCCAGCTCCGGTTACAGACCAGCTACTTTGTTTAACCCATCTTCTATGCCTGATCAATAAAACAGGAATTGCAGCTCCAATATTTTACATCATCTTTTACACATGAGAGAAAATAAATAACAGCTCAGCTGCCTTTAACAACTGACTTTGCAGCCCTTTTGAAAAACAAATCCACAGAAATATCCAATGCTTGGCTTTTAAACTTAGCCTGGGGATCAAGACCTCCTTTCTACAATTTGCTGCTGCGATCACAGCGCAGACCTTAACCCCTTCAACCTGCAGTATATCACTGATGTGCACTTTTCATTTATTATCAGTGATTGCAAAATCCTTTTGTCTGTTTTGGGGGCTAATTCTTCTAACAGCATATAGCTCTTAAGAGTTACATTGCATAAGACAATTTTGCCACAAGAGATCCAAGAATCACGCCACGTGCATCCCTGATCTAACATGGCGACTAAACGTAACATCAAACAAGACAAAATGCAAAAGTCTATAACAGGGAAATCAAATTTAATGTCCTCCTTTTTACACAGTTCAGATACAACGAATACCTCTCCTGCCTCCCTTAAAACTGGGGACAAAACTCCTCAGACACTGTCACAAGAATCTCAACCAAACAGAACTTTACCACCTGAATGCCAGCTCTCTCCCTCTTTTTTTACAAAACTTACCATCGAAAAAGGATATCGTGGACATAGTCCGTTCCTGTATTAGAGAGGAGTTGGCGGAAATAAAGCAGGAGATTCACACCTTAGGCTTTCAGGTTGAATCTCTTGAAAGTAACCAAGAAATCATTAAAGAGGATGTACAGCAATTAACAGATCAAGTAACCTCCCAACAGGAGACCATACTTTCTCTTCAAGATAAACTCGACGACCTCGAGAATCGAAGCAGGCGTAAAAATATACGTATCAGAGGAGTGCCAGAGTCGGTCTTGCCCAGAGATTTCCCAGTTTACTTACAGGATCTATTTCAACATTTGAAAGAATCTTCATATACTGAGGATATCCCATGGGTTAGAGCTCACAGAACTTTGAGACCAAAACCTCCTGACTCAGCCCCGCCACGGGATATTGTGATCCGCCTAAAGAATTTTCAAGAAAAAGAAATGCTCTTACGGCAATCCCGCAAAACTCAGCCTGTAAGATTCAGAGGCAATGTCCTACAATTCTTTCAAGACTTATCAATTCGCACCTTACAACGCAGGAAGGAATTTTCACCTCTTACTACCCTGCTAAGAAATAAGAGAATCCCATACAGATGGGGCTTCCCAACACATCTTTGGACTATTAGCAATAGCACCCGTGTGGTCTGCAGGACCCCAGAGTATACTCAAACTTTTTGTACAACACTTGGACTTGAACCCCCTACAGAAACTCTTCCTGAACCACGGAGCTCACAAAGTTCCAAAGGAAGAAGCAATCTAAATGAGTCCTGGCACACAGCCCTTCCCAAGAAAACCAAGTCAAAAGACACCACCGCCAGAAGACAACTTACCACCAGCTCGGCCCTTCTGAAACTCACCTTCGTGAACTCTTTGCCCCTAATTTTGTAACACTGAATAAATAGATTTACATTTTGGACAGTGTCACCCCCCCGGGACAGGCAAGTACTGGTCATCATTATTTTGTTTTTTCAGCCCAGCAATTCATAGTCTCCTGCTATTCACAGAATAAGAGCAAAGACAGACTCCAATAATCCCTCTCCCTTATTGCTTTCCTCATCCTCTCCCCCCTTCCCACCTATCCTTCCTCCTCCCTTTCCATCCCTCTGACCCACTTCCCTCACCTTCTTCCCCACCAGGATTCCTAACCAATACCATTAAAAATATCCAGAATTTACAGGGCGCTTTATGGTACTGCCCCCAACCTACTCTCAGTTATGACCTATAATAGGCAGAGAGACGTTTTGTTTTTTGTTAACATGTTAATGTTTTTCATAGTTTACAATGTTATTATGTTTGTTGCGAGATACTGTTTAAGTTATCACTTGTTAAATGAATGTTTTTCTCCTGCAGAGATGTACTCACACATTTATAAGCTACACTTATGCCATGGGTTCTATATGACCTCATACACACAATCGGACAACATACCTAAGCAAAAACACCATGTTGTTTAAAATTAAGAACGATGAAACTCGTAAGCTAACCCTTCTCACGCAAAACGCTAAGGGACTCAGCTCACCCCACAAAAGATCTAAAGCCCTCTTAGACCTCTCAAAAAGACAGGTAGATATCTTGTTCTTACAAGAAACTCACTTTAAGAAAAACAAGGAACCCAAATACTTTGGGAAAACATTCACTACCCACTATCATAGCTCCAATATTTAAAAAAGAAGTGGAGTTAGTATTTTATTGCACAAGTCACTTCCCTACACCCATATTCAAACCTCTAAAGACACTGAAGGTCGATTCCTTGGCCTGGTGGGTCTGCTTTATGGCAGACCTATCACACTGGTAAATATTTATGCCCCAAACGTAAAACAAGCCCCTTTCTTCAAACAAATATTTAACTGCATTGTAGACATCGCAAAAGAACCTATCTTTGTTGCGGGAGACTTTAATGTCCCCATTCACCCTACTAAGGACAGCTCCAACCCCACAATAGCGATATCGAAAAAGGTTACTAATGTATTATGGACAGGTTTGAGAAATCTCAACCTTCACGATACCTGGCGTTTCATTCACCAGGACACCCGAGAGTATACCTTTTTTTCCCACCCTAATAGAACAGACAGTCACATAGATTACATTTCTTTCATGTAATTAGAAAGAGTCCATGAGCTAGTGACGTATGGGATATACATTCCTACCAGGAGGGGCAAAGTTTCCCAAACCTTAAAATGCCTATAAATACACCCTCACCACACCCACAATCAGTTTTACAAACTTTGCCTCCCATGGAGGTGGTGAAGTAAGTTTGTGCTAGATTCTTCGTTGATATGCGCTTCGCAGCAGGCTGGAGCCCGGTTTTCCTCTCAGTGTGCAGTGAATGTCAGAGGGATGTGAAGAGAGTATTGCCTATTTGAATTCAATGATCTCCTTCTACGGGGTCTATTTCATAGGTTCTCTGTTATCGGTCGTAGAGATTCATCTCTTACCTCCCTTTTCAGATCAACGATATACTCTTATATATACCATTACCTCTACTGATTCTCGTTTCAGTACTGGTTTGGCTTTCTACTACATGTAGATGAGTGTCCTGGGGTAAGTAAGTCTTATTTTTGTGACACTCTAAGCTATGGTTGGGCACTTTTATAAAAAGTTCTAAATATATGTGTTTAAACATTTATTTGCCTTGATTCAGGATGTTCAACATTCCTTATTTCAGACAGTCAGTTTCATTATTTGGGATAATGCATTTGAATAATCAATTTTTTCTTACCTTAAAAATGTGACTTTTTTCTCCTGTGGGCTGTTAGGCTCGCGGGGGCTGAAAATGCTTCATTTTATTGCGTCATTCTTGGCGCGGATTTTTTTGGCGCAAAAATTTTCCTGTTATTTCCGGCGTCATACTTGTCGCCGGAAGTTGCGTAATTTTTTTGACGTTTTTGCGCCAAAAATGTCGGCGGTTACCGGATGTGGCGTCATATTTGGCGCTTAAAGCATTTAGGCGCCAAATAATGTGGGCGTCTTTTTTGGCGCTAAAAAATATGGGCGTCATTATCGTCCCACATTATTTAAGTCTCATTGTTTATTTGCTTCTGGTTGCTAGAAGCTTGTTCATTGGCATTTTTTCCCATTCCTGAAACTGTCTTTTAAGGAATTGATCAATTTGCTTTATATGTTGTTTTTTCTATTACCATATTGCAAGATGTCTCAGATTGACCTGAATCAGAAGATACTTCTGGAAAATTGCTGCCTGATGCTGGATCTACCAAAGTTAAGTGTATTTGTTGTAAACTTGTGGTATCTGTTCCTCCGGCTGTTGTTTGTAATGAATGTCATGACAAACTTGTTAATGCAGATAATATTTCCTTTAGTAATGTTACATTACCTGTTGTTGTTCCATCAACATCTAATATTCAGGGTGTTCCTGTTAACATAAGAGATTTTGTTTCTAAATCTATTAAGAAGGCTATGTCTGTTATTCCTCCTTCTAGTAAACGTAAAAGGTCTTTTAAAACTTCTCTTTTTTCAGATGAATTTTTAAATGAACATCATCATTCTGATTCTGATAATGATTCCTCTGGTTCAGAGGATTCTGTTTCAGAGGTTGATACTGATAAATCTTCATATTTATTTAAAATGGAATTTATTCGTTCTTTGCTTAAAGAAGTTTTAATTGCATTAGAAATAGAGGAGTCTGGTCCTCCTGATACTAAATCTAAACATTTGAATACGGTTTTTAAATCTCCTGTAGTTATTCCAGAGGTTTTTCCCGTCCCTGATGCTATTTCTGAAGTAATTTCAAGGGAATGGAATAATTTGGGTAATTCATTTACTCCTTCAAAACGGTTTAAGCAATTATATCCTGTGCCATCTGACAGATTAGAGTTTTGGGACAAAATCCCTAAGGTTGATGGGGCTATCTCTACTCTTGCTAAACGTACTACTATTCCTACGGCAGATAGTACTTTCTTTAAGGATCCTTTAGATAGGAAAATTGAATCCTTTCTAAGAAAAGCTTACTTATGTTCAGGTAATCTTCTTAGACCTGCTATATCTTTAGCGGATGTTGCTGCAGCTTCAACTTTCTGGTTGGAAGCTTTAGCGCAACAAGTAACAGATCATAATTCCCATAGCATTGTTAATCTTCTTCAACATGCTAATAATTTTATTTGTGATGCCATCTTTGATATCATTAGGGTTGATGTCAGGTATATGTCTTTAGCTATTTTAGCTAGAAGAGCTTTATGGCTTAAAACTTGGAATGCTGATATGTCTTCTAAGTCAACTTTGCTTTCCCTTTCTTTCCAGGGTAATAATATATTTGGTTCACAATTGGATTCTATTATTTCAACTGTTTCTGGGGGGAAAGGAACTTTTTTACCACAGGATAAAAAATCTAAAGGTAAATTTAGGTCTACTAATCGTTTTCGTTCCTTTCGTCACAATAAGGAACAAAAGCCTGATCCTTCCTCTACAGGAGCGGTATCAGTTTGGAAACCATCTCCAGTCTGGAATAAATCCAAGCCTTTTAGAAAGCCAAGCCAGCTCCCAAGTCAACATGAAGGTGCGGCCCTCATTCCAGCTCAGCTGGTAGGGGGCAGATTACGATTTTTCAAAGAAATTTGGATCAATTCGATTCACAATCTTTGGATTCAGAACATTGTTTCACAAGGGTACAGAATAGGCTTCAAGATAAGGCCTCCTGCAAGAAGAATTTTTCTTTCCCGTGTCCCAGTAAATCCAGTGAAGGCTCAAGCATTTCTGAAATGTGTTTCAGATCTAGAGTTGGCTGGAGTAATTATGCCAGTTCCAGTTCTGGAACAGGGACTGGGGTTTTACTCAAATCTCTTCATTGTACCAAAGAAGGAGAATTCCTTCAGACCAGTTCTGGATTTAAAAATATTGAATCATTATGTAAGGATACCAACATTCAAAATGGTAACTATAAGTATTATTCTGCCTTTTGTTCAGCAAGGGCATTATATGTCCACAATAGATTTACAGGATGCATATCTGCATATTCCGATTCATCCAGATCACTATCAGTTTCTGAGATTCTCTTTCCTAGACAAGCATTACCAGTTTGTGGCTCTGCCGTTTGGCCTGGCAACAGCTCCAAGGATTTTTACAAAGGTTCTCGGTGCCCTTCTATCTGTAATCAGAGAACAGGGTATTGTGGTATTTCCTTATTTGGACGATATCTTGGTACTTGCTCAGTCTTCACATTTAGCAGAATCTCATACGAATCAACTTGTATTGTTTCTTCGAGAACATGGTTGGAGGATCAATTTACCAAAGAGTTCATTGATTCCTCAGACAAGGGTAACCTTTTTAGGTTTCCAGATAGATTCAGTGTCCATGACTCTGTCTCTGACGGACAAGAGATGTCTGAAATTGGTTTCAGCTTGTCGAAACCTTCAGTCTCAATCATTCCCTTCGGTAGCCTTATGCATGGAATTTCTAGGTCTTATGACTGCTGCATCGGACGCGATCCCCTTTGCTCGTTTTCACATGCGACCTCTTCAACTCTATATGCTGAACTAGTGGTGCAGGGATTATACAAAGATATCTCAATTAATATCTTTAAAACCGATTGTACGACACTCTCTGACGTGGTGGACAGACCACCATCATTTAGTTCAGGGGGCTTCTTTTGTTCTTCCGACCTGGACTGTGATTTCAACAGATGCAAGTCTGACAGGTTGGGGAGCTGTTTGGGGGTCTCTGACAGAACAAGGGGTTTGGGAATCTCAAGAGGCGAGATTACCAATAAACATTTTGGAACTCCGTGCAATTCTCAGAGCTCTTCAGTCATCAAGGAGGGACTCACAGTCCTCTGGCTATGAAAGAAGTATCTCGGATACTGGTATGGGCGGAATCCAGCTCCTGTCTAATTTCTGCGGTTCATATCCCAGGTATAGACAATTGGGAAGCGGATTATCTCAGTCGCCAAACGTTACATCTGGGCGAATGGTCTCTTCACCCAGAGGTATTTCTTCAGATTGTTCAAATGTGGGGACTTCCAGAAATAGATCTGATGGCTTCTCATCTAAACAAGAAACTTCCCAGGTATCTGTCCAGATCCAGGGATCCTCAGGCGGAAGCAGTGGATGCATTGTCACTTCCTTGGAAGTATCATCCTGCCTATATCTTTCCGCCTCTAGTTCTTCTTCCAAGAGTGATTTCCAAGATTCTAAAGGAGCGTTCGTTTGTTCTGCTGGTGGCTCCAGCATGCCTCACAGGTTTTGGTATGCGGATCTTGTCCGGATGGCTACTTGCCAACCGTGGACTCTTCCGTTAAGACCAGACCTTCTATCGCAAGGTCCTTTTTTCCATCAGGATCTCAAATCCTTAAATTTGAAGGTATGGAGATTGAACGCTTGATTCTCAGTCATAGAGGTTTCTCTGACTCCGTAATTAATACTATGTTACAGGCTCGTAAATCTGTATCTAGGAAGATATATTATCGAGTCTGGAAGACTTGCATTTCTTGGTGTTCTTCTCATCATTTTTCTTGGCATTCTTTTAGAATTCCCAGAATTTTACAGTTTCTTCAGGATGGTTTGGATAAAGGTTTGTCTGCAAGTTCCTTGAAAGGACAAATCTCTGCTCTTTCTGTTCTTTTTCACAGAAAGATTGCTAGTCTTCCTGATATTCATTGTTTTGTTCAGGCTTTGGTTTGTATAAAACCTGTTATTAAGTCAATTTCTCCTACTTGGAGCTTGAATTTGGCTCTTCAAGCTCCTCAGTTTGAACCTATGCATTCGCTGGATATTAAATTATTTTCTTGGAAAGTTTTGTTTCTTTTGGCCATCTCTTCTGCTAGAAGAGTTTCTAAATTATCTGCTCTTTCTTGTCAGTCTCCTTTTCTGATTTTTCATCAGGATAAGGCTGTGTTGCGAACTTCATTTAAATTTTTACCTAAGGTTGTGAATTCTAACAACATTAGTAGAGAAATTGTGGTTCCTTCATTGTGTCCTAATCCTAAGAATTCTAAGGAAAGATCGTTGCATTCTTTGGATGTAGTTAGAGCTTTGAAATATTATGTTGAAGCTACTAAAGATTTCCAAAAGACTTCTAGTCTATTTGTTATCTTTTCTGGTTCTAGGAAAGGTCAGAAGGCTTCTGCCATTTCCTTGGCATCTTGGTTAAAGTCTTTGATTCATCATGCTTATGTTGAGTCGGGTAGAACTCCGCCTCAAAGGATTTCAGCTCATTCGACTAGGTCAGTCTCTACTTCCTGGGCATTTAAGAATGAAGCTTCGGTTGATCAGATTTGCAAAGCAGCAACTTGGTCTTCTTTGCATACTTTTACTAAATTCTACCATTTTTGATGTGTTTTCTTCTTCTGAAGCAGTTTTTGGTAGAAAAGTACTTCAGGCAGCTGTTTCAGTTTGATTCTTCTGCTTATAATTTCAGTTTTGTTTTTTTTGTTGTTTTTTTTTCATTATAAGATTTAAACTTTGTTTTGTGTGTGGATTATTTTCAGCTGAATTGGCTGTCTTTATTTTATCCCTCCCTCTCCAGTGACTCTTGCGTGGAAGATCCACATCTTGGGTATTCATTATCCCATACGTCACTAGCTCATGGACTCCTTGCTAATTACATGAAAGAAACATAATTTATGTAAGAACTTACCCTGATAAATGCATTTCTTCAGTATTAGCAAGAGGTCCCATGAGGCCCACCCTTTTTTGTGGTGGTTATGATTTTTTTTGTTATAAAGCACAATTATTCCAATTCCTTATTTTTATGCTTTCACTACTTTTTTTCTTATCACCCCCCACTTCTTGGCTATTCGTTAAACTGATTTGTGGGTGTGGTGAGGGTTGTATTTATAGGCATTTTAAGGTTTGGGAAACTTTGCCCCTCTCCTGGTAGGAATGTAATCCCATACGTCACTAGCTCATGGACTCTAGCTAATATGAAAGAAATGAATTTATCAGGTAAGTTCTTACATAAATTTATGTTTTTCACCAACCAGCCAGCCCCTAGCCTTAGTCAACAGATGCGTTATTCCCCCACATCGTGGTCAGAACCATTCCGTGGTAAAATTAAACATATCATGGACAAACACCCTCTAACATCATATACAGGGAAATTAGATAACTCCCTCCTTAACAACCCCAGACACAATTAAGAAACTCACTAACACCATTGAAGAATATTTTCAACTAAACATCCCCTCGACAACTAACAAATATACAATCTGGAAGCACATAAGTGCGTGCTTAGGGTGAATTAATTAAACTGAAGGCTCATTTCCAAAAACTACACCGACCAACAATACAATGAGCTATCAGATACCTTTGCCCATCTAGACCTGGCCCACAAAACTATCCCCCAACAGACCCTGTTATACTGATCGATTTACAAAGCGCTAAACAAGCATTAGATGCTTCCTACAAATAGAGTACCAGACGCTTTGCGCAAAAACTAATAGCATGTTTATTATGAAAGCAAACAGGTCTAGCAAGTTACTAGCAAGAGCCTTGAAAAAAAAAAAGAGATTGAAATCATATATTACGAACTACAACCACCTAACTGTCCCCATACCCCTAAACACCACTAAAGAGATTTTACAATCCTTTCATGACTATTATTTCCACCTTATATAATATTCAAAGAGATGCGCCCTCTCAAGGCCCTTCTCCAGATCTGATTTCTTATATCCTCCAGTGCGCAATTGCCCAAAATAACACCTGATCAACCTAAAAACCTCAACAATCCCATTACCCAAATTGAACTCCTCACGGCCATAAAATCACTTAATAATGGGAAAAGCCCAGGACCAGACGGTTTTCACTGGAAAGAATTATCACACCTTCTCCTCTCAACTTTCCCCCGTATCTTACTCGACTATTCAATGAGATAACAGACACTAATCCATTCCCCCCAATCCATGCTAGAAGCACAAGTAGTAGTAATCCCAAAGCCAGGTAAACGCCCTACAACGCCCGCTAACTTCTGCCAATCTCCCTTCTTAACATAGACATCAAACATTTATGCTAAAATATTGAACACCCATATTAACTCTATACGCCCATCAATCATACATATTAAATCAGGCCGGTTTCACTCCTATTAGAGAGGCTAAAGGACAATACGACCAAAATCCTATTGTTAATGGAACATGCAGTTAACAAACCACATCCCCTCCGTGTTCATCTCATGGACGCGGAGAAAGCCTTTGATAGGCTAAACTGGCAATTTCTGAAGGAGACACTCACACAATTCGGCTTCGACCCAACTTTCACAGGAAAATTATTCTCCCCTTTACAAACTGCCCCCCCCAAGCCTAAATAAGATTTGAATGATAACCTGGTCTCAGCCATTTCAATTCACAATTGGTACGAGACAGGGGATAGCCCTCTCTCCCCCTATATTATTTTCCTCGCAATGGAGGTTTTGGCATCACAACATCAGACCTACAACACATGATCTACATGGGGTTCTACAATTGCTCACCAGAATACAATGCTACCTTATACCGCTGATGATCTCTCTTTCTCACACTACACGACCTCATGAACTCACTTCCCCCCCTCATCTCATATTACTATAATTTACTGCAACTTTTCTATATTTCAAAATAAATATTACCAAATCAGAATCTATTCCCACTTGGTTTACAGGACAGAGGAAATCACTGTGATACAAACACTCGTACACTTTCGCATACAACCGCGTTCCATAAAATATCTCGGAGTGTATATTTCCCCCCATAGCACCAAGTAACACTGACACCAACTATAAAGTCATAGCCGACTCAATACAAATTATGTTGCGATCCTGGAGCAACAAACCAATCTCATGGTTAGGCAGAATTAACTCAGCTCAAAATGATTCCTCCTCCCCAAACTGCTATACCTCTTCCCCAAACCCTACCGATCCCAATCCCCAAATCTGTAATAACATAACCTTCAAAAATCTTTTCACTCTTATATATGGGCACAACAAAAGACCTCTGGATAGCTACTGCCACCCTCTATCGCCCCTAAGGAGTTGGGTGGCCTCTGGATCCCAAATCTTATCCAATACAGACTGCTAGTTTCCTATACCCGAATAATCACCCATGGTGCAGACATTCAGTCCACAAAGAATGGGTTCTTTTAGAGCACTCGTTATCGCATACTTCACATCTTGGCAGCAAGTGCTGGTTATCCCCCTCCAAAAGAAATTTACCTACATGTCTACCAACAATCACTAAAGAAACTTTAAAACTATGGGATGCATCCATAAAACAATATAACCACATCTCAACTGTACCCTCTCCGCTAACACCTCTTTGCGAAAATCCAGATTCTCCAATACCATTCCCCACCCAAATAACTCAAACACCCCACATTGTAAACTCTTCCCCCTGCCTTGCAGTCATTCAAAATGGGAAAATTAAACCCTTAACCGAACTCGCCCCCATCCTGGACAAAATAGACATAGAATTGTTTAGATACCATCAACTAACAGACTTCCTTGCCAAACACCCACATAAGCCACAACTTTTCCACTCCCAAACTGGTTTCGAGGGCAGCTGCATATATGACACCCTTCACAAGGGCTTTCTATCTTTTACATACCAATTAGCTCATGCAGCCGAAGCAGCATGTCCCTTCCCCCCTCATTCACCACAAAAATGTGAAGCAGAGATTGGCACTACACAAACCCCAAAGGAATGGCAAAAAAAATCTTCTCCTGCATGACAAAATCTTCTTCATCCTCATTTACGTAAAGGAATGAAACGTTAAGTTTACTATATAGATGGTACTACACCGCCCCTACCCGGCTTCACACTATTTTCCCTACACACTCATCAAAATGCTGGAGAGGTTGCCAAATATTGGCACCCCTACACACATATGGTGGATGTGCCCAACAGCTCAAACATATTGGGAAGCTATCAGAGTCGAATTCAAAAAAAATCTCTATCTTTAAGTTTTCAAGCTCGACATCTGGTTTTTCATCTTTAATAAATTTATCAAAATAACTTGCAAACTTCGACTAGCTTCTACTGACTATCATGACAAACTCAGCAAAATTCCCCAAAACTGAAAATGTAACACACTTCCATCTTCAAAGTTTGGAGAGAAACAACTACTTCAATCTCTCACAACTAGAAAAATACTGTTTTACTCGTAACAGACAAATAGCCGACTACCAATCAATATGCTTTTTGTGGGAGAATATCTTATCAGAAATCCCCCACATCTCAAGACCACCACCCTCTATATCCCCCCCTCAAACTCAAAATCACTGACCGCCCTTAGCTGACGGACCTGACGCTCTCTCTTACTACCTTAAACTGGACAGAAGGCCATTTCAAGAGCCGGATAATCAACGACACAACAGTTCTACACCTCTGCGGGAGCTATATATTTTATACATCCATTTGTATGGTTTATTGTATCTTTTCATTTTTCTATTGATTTAATTTCTCTCTCATCTAGTTTAAATAACTTTTTAGAAAAACCCCTATTAATCCTATAGGGAAGGTGGGAAGGATGGTATATAACCTAAACGCTTCTGGTGTATCTAAGTACAACAGAGGTAGTGCTAATGCCTATATAACATAGTTTATATTAATTGATAGAGAAGAGAAGAAGCAAGGCACACTTAATGATTATATTACCTAGTCAATGTAAATGGAAGGGCGATATGGGTGTTTGCAAAATTAGACCATTGATTAATAAAATATAATTTTTATTAGGATTGCATTAAAAAATGTGGACCAGGCCACCCATTAAAACAAGTGTATATTAAAGTGTATGATTGTGTTAATTAAAAGAAAAAAACATG
Source organism: Bombina bombina (assembly GCF_027579735.1). Classification (NCBI taxonomy): domain Eukaryota; kingdom Metazoa; phylum Chordata; class Amphibia; order Anura; family Bombinatoridae; genus Bombina; species Bombina bombina. Next base: position 223,643,224 of record NC_069507.1, read on the forward strand.
AACCATAACGAGCACTGTTAATCCTCCTAAATGGGGCAAAGCGTAATATTTGCCTGTAAATCAATACTTGATCAGTAAATTTTCGGTCTATACCTATCCTCTAAGAGGGATATAATATGCCCTAACTAAAAGTTAGATTCGGCACAAATATAGTTTTGTAAAAATTCGGTACTGTAACGTTATAATTATAGTTGACAATAAAAATATAATAGAGATATATGTTGAGTATGATCACAGGGGGTAAGGGGTTATCTTTTAAACAGAGCCGATATTAAGGCTTTTCCACACTGTGTTAAACCCATACAACACTGTATACACAGAGAAGAGTGACAATCTAATGCCCCCAAAATTCTATCTGTTGTGACTCACGTTACAGTTATCTAGTAACTAGAAAAATAATACTTAGAGTACTGTATATAGATTTTTACATTTAGCGGTTACTTCAATAATCAGCTATCCTACTGTAATGACTTATCAATCAATTTAGAGCGCACTCCCCGTTGGGGAAGTAATTAGCCCCACAAGTAATTAGTTATCTATATACTAGTAGGGATAAAGCTAAGTTTCTAGAGATATTGGCAAATAGGCCAACGTTTTAACCATAATCTATATTGATTCTACTTTTTTAAAATACAATTTAAATTAAGGACCGGAGGAGAAGCAGTGCGAAGCGCCTGACGCGCGTTTCGCATCTGCTTTGTCAAAGGCAACTTGCGCCTTCCAGCTGGCTTCCTCTTTAACGGACTAACGGCAATCAGATTTCTTCAAACTGTCTGACGTTTTTGTTCTCTCTAGCCAATCGCGATGTGCTCTCTCGAGATAGGCCTGATAGCAGAGGGTGTGTGGCAGCTACAGGGGGCCGTGTGTGCTTGATTACGTATGTGCACACTTGCCTCCCTGTCAAAAAGTAAAACTAACAATGAAACAGATATGTAATGTTCCAATCATACTTGTGATTGGCAGTGATTTATACCATATGGTCTAAGGTACTTACATACTATTGATGTTATTCTGAAAACATGCAAAATAGGATTTAGTCAAAAAATGCCTATTGCGTGCAAGGTATTGTTAAGGGGAACGGAACTCAAGAACATATTTCATTTATATTACAACTCAAAAGAGCATATTCGGCATGTTTGATTTTAGTGATTAGAGCAATACATTGGCTAGCAAAATTAGCTTTTCGGTCACATACAATACATCAATCATATAATTTATGGTTTTAGTACCATTTTATAATTTGTCAGTTTTTGTTTATTACGTTTGTCATTTCTCAGGTAAAATGGGAAACTTTCTTATTCTGAAAAACTTCCCTTGATGGAAAGGAGGGATTAGCAAGAATTGTATTCCAAGATTTATCTGTTTTATACATAATTTCTATGAGTTTGCATAATAATTTTTATTGTTTATCTTTTGGTTAATGGTCTATAATGTCTGACACCATAAATTTGTGGTGCATGGTTTTTAAAAGTTGATGTCTAGAAAGATCTATTGGATATTTGTATTTCTATACGTTGTTAGTTATAGAGTTAAAGTATTGATTCAGGTGAGGATCCTAATAAGTATCCCATTTATAGGGACCCGTATATATACGGTTGCTGTAGATATACAGTCCTTCTGTCACTGTTTGTATGGTATTATTCATACTATTTGTGTTATTCCCACTCCTCATAAGTATTGTATCATGGGTGTTAATAGTTCATAACCCATGATATATTTATTATCACTAAGAAGTTACTATAGGTGATCTGTTCAGTTATGCCCTGGGGGACTCATCATTGTAGTCTAAAAATCCCACATTGTTTCAGCTTTAAGAAGGGCATCTTCAATATTGCCACCTCTAATCCCTATGGATATCTTCTGTAATATCCAACATCTGAGATCCGGTTTACAGTCGTGTTTGTCTAAGAAAGGTCTGGCCACTGTTGTTAATTTTTGTCTTTTCTTCTAGATCTTTCCTAGCATTTTTAATGTTGCATATATGCTCTCCTAGGCGTCTCCTGAACACTCTAGTGGACATCCCTACGTATCTCTTTTTGCATTTGCATTCAATACAATAAATTTATTTCTTGCCTTGCAAATTGAAGAAATCAGATATGTATACTTATTCCCTTGGGGAAAATGTCCATTTGTTGTATGTTGAGCATATATGGGCAAAATTTACATGTGCCGCAGGCATATGTTCCTTTGGTTTATCCTTCCCTTCGAGTGTGTTGACAAAGTGGCTTCTTGTTATTTTGTCTCCTTATGGTTGGTGCTTTTTTCCAACTTATTGAGATTGTCTCTCCCAGATATTTCAAAAGTTCATTGTCGTTCAGGATTTCTTTTATCTCTTGATGGGCTTCATTAAAGGTACAGATAAAGCGTACTTTATTATCAGAACTGGTACTTGGCTTCAGTTTCAACAAGTCCAGTCTATCTATATGTAAGGCTCTTGATATGCCTTTTTAAGTTACCCTGTTTTGGGTATCCTCTGACTTTCAATCTTTCCTTATATCTTTTGCTTGTTTTTTGAAAAGTATCCAAATCCGAGCAATTGCGTCTCAGCCTGAGGAATTCTCCAAACGGATCGCCATTTTGGTCGATTGGATGGTGTGCACTCTCATAGTTCAGGATAGCGTTAGTGGGCGGTTTCTTTTCTGTATAGATCTGATTGTACTCTTCCAAACCATGTCTCTTGATATCCTCAGAACAGGAATGTTACGCTGCCATACTCATTTCATATGTCAGACAGTAGGTTAAGGTTGTTATTATTTAGTTCTGCAATAAAGTCCTTGAAAAGTGAGAACCTTCCCTTTCCAGATTATAAACACATCGTCTATATATCTTGAGCCACAGTACCACATTTTCTGCATACTTAGCCATGTTTGCCCCCAATACTACCAAACTCGCGTCCAGCACCCTAGATATATATTGGCTACGTGGGTGCACATGCAGTGCCCATGGCGGTTCCGTGAGGTTTGAAGGAAAAACTTGTCGTTAAAGACAAAGAGTTGTGGCTCAGTATAAATTTAAGGAGTTTCACCAATAAACTCGTTCTTTGAGGTGTTATTAGATGCTTCCATCTGCCCCCAGTTTTAAATAACCTACCCTATGCAACCTAAACTGTGTTGTTGAACGGTAAATATACCCACAACTCATTTATGTAGAAAATTGTACCATGTTTAATATATATGGAATCATTGTTTTTTACACTGTTGCATATGTAAACTGTTTCTATTCTGCATTGTATGCAACGATTATATGTTATTTAATACAGCTTTTGAAAACCCCCCAAAAAAAACAAAAAACTAACTCTTCACTTTAATTAAATTAATTCCCTAAATTAAAATAAACTTAATTACAATATACATACAATTAATAAAATTAACTAAAGTACAAAAAAAACCCAACACCTAAATACAAAAAATAATAAAATAATTACAAGAATTTTAAACTAATTACACCTACTCTACATCCCCCTAATAAAAATAAAAAAAAGCCCCCCAAAATAAAAAAAAAATCCCTACTCTATACTAAATTAAAAAAAAAGGGATTTTTGCAGGGGCATTGCCCCCAAAGTATTCAGCTCTTTTACCTGTAAAAAAAAATACAATACCCCCCCAACAGTAAAACCCACCAACCACCACACCAACCCTACTCTAAAACCCACCCAATCCCCCCTTACATAAAACCTAACACTACCCCCTGAAGATCACCATCCTTAAGACGTCTTCACCCAACCAGACAGAACGTAGTCCCTCCAGACGGTCCGAAGTCTTCATCCTATCCGGGCAGAAGAGGTCCTCCAGGACGGCTAGAAGTCTTCATCCAGGCGGCATCTTCTATCTTCATCCATCCGGAGCGGAGGGGGTCCATCTTCAAGCCAGCCGATGCGGAGCATCCTTCCAGGCCAACGACTACCCGACGAATGAATATTCTTTAAATAACGTCATCCAAGATGGCGTCCCTTGAATTCCGATTGGCTGATAGAATTCTATCAGCCCAATCGGATATTAAGGTAGGAAAAATCCTATTGGCTGATGCAATCAGCCAATAGGATTGAAGTTCAATCCTATTGCTGATCCAATCAGCCAATAGGATTGAGCTTGCATTCTATTGGCTGATTGGAACAGCCAAATAGAATGCAAGCTCTTGCATCAGGCCAATACGGATTTTTCCTACCTTAATTCGATTGGCTGATAGAATTTAATCAGCCAAACTGAATTCAAGGGATGCCATCTTGGATGACCGTCATTTAAAGAAATAGCTATTCATTGGGTAGTCGTCGGCCTGGAAGGATGCTCCGCGTCGGCTGGCTTGAAGATGAGACCCGCTCCGCTCCGGATGGATGAAGATAGAAGATGCCGCCTGGATGAAGACTTCTGCCCATCTGGAGATCCTCTTCTGCCTGGATCGGATGAAGACTTCTGGCCGTCTGGAGGACCACTTCTGCACCGGTTGGGTGAAGACCGTCTCAAGGTAGGGTGATCTTCACAGGGGTTAGTGTTAGGTTTTATTAAGGGGGATTGGGTGGGTTTTAGAGTAGGGTTGGGTGTGTGGGTGGTGGGTTTTAATGTTGGGGGGGGTTATTGTATTTTTTTTTTTACAGGTAAAAGAGCTGATTACTTTGGGGCCAATGCCCCGCAAAAAGCCCCTTTTAAGGGCTATTTTGTAATTTAGAATAGGGTAGGAATTTTTATTATTTTGGGGGCTTTTTTATTTTATTAGGGGGATTAGAGTAGGTGTAATTAGTTTAAAATTCCTTGTAATTATTTTATTATTTTCTGGTAAATTTCGTGATTTTTTTTTGTACTTCAGTTAATTTTATTTAAATTGTATTTAATTGTAAATTAATTTATTTTTAATTTAGGGAATTAATTTAATTTTAGTGTAGTGTTAGGTGTAATTGTAACTTAGGTTAGGTTTTATTTTACAGGTAAATTTGTATTTATTTTAGCTAGGTAGTTATTAAATAGTTAATAACTATTTAATAACTATTGTACCTAGTTAAAATAAATACAAAGTTGCCTGTAAAATAAAAATAAATCCTAAGCTAGCTACAATGTAACTATTAATTATATTGTAGCTATCTTAGGGTTTATTTTATAGGTAAGTATTTAGTTTTAAATAAGTATAATTTATTTCATGATAGGAATATTTATTTAGATTAAATTAAATTATAATTAAGTTAGGGGGGTTAGGGTTAGACTTAGATTTAGGGGTTAATAAATTTAATATAGTGGCGGCGACATTGGGGGCGGGAGATTAGGGGTTAATAAATTTAATGTAGGTGTCGGTGGTGTAGGGGGGCAGATTAGGGGTCAATAAATTTAATGTAGGTGGCAGCGGTGTGGGGGGGCAGATTAGGGGTTAATAAATTTAATATAGGTGGCGGTGGTATAGGGGGGTCAGATTAGGGGTTAATAAATTTAATGTAGGTGGCGGCGTGGTCTGTGAGCGGCGGTTTAGGGGTTAAACATTTTATTTAGTTGCGGCGGGGTCCGGGAGCGCCGGTTTAGGGGTTAATAAGTATAATGTAGGTGTAGGAGGTGTAGGGGGGCAGATTAGGGGTTAATATGTATAATGTAGGTGGCAGTTGGCTCAGGGAGTGGCGGTTTAGGGGTTAAACACTTTATTAGAGTTGCGGTGGGCTCCAGGAGCGGCGGTTTAGGGGTTAATAACTTTATTTAGGTGCGGTGGGGCTCCGGGAGCGTCAGTATAGGGGGTAAAACAGTATAGTATAGTGTGGGTGCTTAGTGACAGGGTACCAAGAAAGCTGCGAATAAGCCGAAGAGCAGCGAGATCGATGACTGTTAGTTAACAACAGTCCGCTGCTCATCGCTCCGTACTTGGTGCGCGGCTTTTTGACAGCTTTCTTGATAATTTTGGAGAACAATATTCAGGTCCGCGGCAGCGATGTTAGCGATCTTAGGCGAGCGTATTGGAGCCGGCGAATGCAGGAAAGTAAACGGCATGATAACGTAGTATATTGTAAACCTTCTTTTTTACAGAGTCTTGATGGACAGTATATTGTAAACCTCTTTTTACAGAGTCTTAATGACAGTATATTGTAAACCTTCTTTTTTACACTCTTAATGACAGTATATTGCAAACCTTCCTTTTTTACAGAGTCTTAATGACAATATATTGCAAACCTTCTTTTTTACAGAGTCTTAATGACAGTATATTGTAAACCTTCTTTTTTAGAGTCTTAATGACAGTATATTGTAATACCTTCTTTTTTACTGTCTTGATGACAATATATTGTAAACATTCTTTTTACAGAGCCTTACTGACGGTATATTGCAAACCTTCTTTTTTTACAGGGTCCTTAATGACAGTTATATTGTAATCCTTCTTTTTTACAGGGTCTTAATGACAGGTATATTGCAAACCCTTCTTTTTTACAGAGTCTTAATGACAGTTATATGTAAACCTTCTTTTTTACAGAGTCTTAATGACAATATATTGTAAACCTTCTTTTTTACAGAGTCTTAAATGACCAATCATATTGCAAACCTTTTTTACAGAGTCTTAATGACAGTATCTTGCAAACCTTCTTTTTTACACAGCCTTAATGACAGTATATTGTAATCATTCTTTTTTCACAGAGTCTTAATGACAATATATTGCAAACCTTCTTTTTTGACAGAGTCTTAATGACAATATATTGTAACCCTTCTTTTTTACAGTCTTAATGACAGTATATTGCAAACCTTCTTTTTACAGTCTTAATGACAGTATATTGTAAGCCTTCTTTTTTACACTCTTAATGACAGTATATTGTAAACCTTCTTTTTTACAGAGTCTTAATGACAGTATATTGTAAACCCTTCTTTTTTACAGAGTCTTAATGACAGTATATTGTAACCTTCTTTTTTACAGAGTCTTATTGACATTATATTGTAAACCTTCTTTTTTACAGTCTTATTGACAGTATATTGCAAACCTTCTTTTTACAGAGTCTTAATGACCAGTATATTGTAAAACCTTCTTTTTTACAGAGTCTTAATGACAGTATATTATAAACCTTCCTTTTTACAGAGCCTTAATGACAGTATATTGCAAAACCTTCTTTTTACAGAGTCTTATTGACAGGTATATTGCAAACCTTCTTTTTTACAGAGTCTTAATGACAGTATATTGTAATCCTTCTTTTTTATAGTCCTTAATGACAGTATATTGTAAACCTTCTTTTTTATAGACTTAATGACAGTATATTGTAAACCTTCTTTTTTACAGTCTTAATGATAGTATATAGTAACTCCTTCTTTTTTTACAGAGTATAATGACAGTATATTGCAAACCTTCTTTTTTACAGTCTTAATGACAGTATATTGTAAAACCTTCTTTTTTACAGAGGCCTTATGACAGTATAATGTAAAACATTTTTTTTTACAGAGCCATTAATGACAATATATTGTAAACCTTCTTTTTTACAGAGTCTTAATGACAGTATATTGCAAACCTTCTTTTTTACAGTCTTAATGAAGTATATTGCAAACCCTTCTTTTTTACAGAGTCTTAATGACAGTATATTGTAAACCTTCTTTTTACAGAGCCTTAATGATCAGTATATTGTAAACCTTCTTTTTTACAGAGTCTTAATGACATTTTATTGTAAACCTTCTTTTTTACAGTCTTAATGACAGTATATTGCAAACCTTCTTTTTTACAGAGTCTTTAATGACAGTATATTGTAAACCTTCTTTTTTACAGAGTCTTAATGACAAGTATATTATAAACCTTCCTTTTTACAGACGCTTAATGACAGTATATTGCAACCCTTCTTTTTACAGAGTCTTATGACAGTATATTGCAAACCTTCTTTTTTACAGAGTCTTAATGACAGTATATTGTAATCCTTCTTTTTATAGTCTTAATGACAGTATATTGTAAACCCTTCTTTTTTACAGTCTTAATTAATAGTATCTTGTAATCCTTCTTTTTTACAGAGTATTAATGACAGGTATATTGCAAACCTTCTTTTTTACAGTCTTAATGACAGTATATTGTAAACCTCTTTTTTACAGAGCCTTAATGACAGTATATTGTAAACATTTTTTTTACAGAGCCTTAATGACAATATATTGTAAAACCTTCTTTTTTACAGAGTCTTAATGACGATATATTGCAAACCTTCTTTTTTACAGTCCTTAATGACAGTATATTGCACACCTTCTTTTCTTTTTTACAGAGTCTTAATGACAGTATATTTGTAAATCCTTCTTTTTTACAGAGCCTTACTGACAGTATTACTTTTAATCCCTTCTTTTTTACAGTCTAATGACAATATATTGTAAACCTTCTTTTTTACAGTCTTAATGACAGTATATTGTAATCCTTCTTTTTTATAGTCTTAATGACAGTATATTGTAAAACCTTCTTTTTTACAGTCTTAATTATAGTATATTGTAATCCTTCTTTTTTACAGAGTATTAATGACAGTATAATGCAAACCTTCTTTTTTACAGTCTTAATGACAGTATATTGTAAACCTTCTTTTTTACAGAGCCCTTAATGACAGTATATTGTAAACATTTTTTTTACAGAGCCTTAATGACAATATATTGTAAACCTTCTTTTTTACCGAGTCTTAATGACGATATATTGCAAACCTTCTTTTTTACAGTCTTAATGACAGTATATTGCAAACCTTCTTTTCTTTTTTTACAGAGTCCTTAATGACAGTATATTGTAAACCTTCTTTTTTACAGAGCCTTAATGACAGTATATTGTAATCCTCTTTTTTACAGTCTTAATGACAATATATTGTAAACCTTCTTTTTTACAGTCTTAATGACAGTATATTGCAAACCTTATTTTTAACACTCTTAATGAACAGTATATTGTTAAACCTTCTTTTTTTACCAGAGTCTTAATGACAGTATATTGTAAACCCTTCTTTTTTACAGAGCCGTAATGACAGTATATTGTAAACCTTCTTTTTTACAGAGTCTTAATGACATTATATTGTAAACTTCTTTTTTACCAGTCTTAATGAACAGTCTTATTGCAAACCTTCTTTTTTACAGAGTCTTAATGACAGTATATTGTAAACCTTCTTTTTTTACAGAGTCTTAATGACAGTATATTATAAACCTTCCCTTTTTACAGAGCCTTAATGACAGTATATTGCAAACCTTCTTTTTTACAGAGTCTTAATGACAGTATATTGCAAAACCTTCTTTTTTTACAGAGTCGTAATGACAGTATATTGTAATCCTTCTTTTTATAGTCTTAATGACAGTATATTGTAAACCTTCTTTTTTACAGTCTTAATTATAGTATATTGTAATCCTTCTTTTTTACAGAGTATTAATGACAGGTATATTGCAACCTTCTTTTTTACAGTCTTAATGACAGTATATTGTAAACATTTTTTTTACAGAGCCTTAATAGACAAATATTTGTAAACCTTCTTTTTTACAGAGTCTTAATGACGATATATTGCAAACCTTCTTTTTTACAGTCCTTAATGACAGATATTGCCAAACCTTCTTTTCTTTTTTACAGAGTCTTAATGACAGTATATTGTAAACCTTCTTTTTTACCAGAGCGCCCTTAATGACAGTATATTGTAATCCTTCTTTTTTACAGTCTCTAATGACAATATATTGATAAACCCTTCTTTTTTACAGTCTTAATGACAGTATATTGCAAACCCTTCTTTTTTACACTCTTAATGACAGTATATTTAATTTGTAAACCTTCTTTTTTACACCTCTTAGTGACAGTATATTGTAAACCTTCTTTTTTACAGAGTCTTAATGACCAGTATATTGTAACCCTTCTTTTTTACAGAGCCTTAATGACGGTATATTGTAAACCATTTTTTTTTAGCAGAGCCTTAATGGACAGTATATTGCAAACCTTCTCTTTTTACAAAGTCTTAATGACAGTATATTGTAATCTTCTTTTTTACAGAGTCTTAATGGACAGTATATTGCAAATCTTCTTTTTTACAGAGTCTTAATGACGGTATATTGTAAACCTTCTTTTTTTACAGAGCCTTAATGACAGTATATTGTAAACATTTTTTTTTACAGAGCCTTAATGACAATATATTGTAAACCTTCTTTTTTACCGAGTCTTAATGACAGTATATTGCAAACCTTCTTTTTTACAGAGCCTTAATGACAGTATATTGTAATCCTTCTTTTTTACAGAGTCTTAATGACAGTATATTGTAAACCTTCTTTTTTACAGTCTTAATGACAGTATATTGCAAACCTTCTTTTTACAGTCTTAATGACAGTATATTGTAATCCTTCTTTTTTTACAGTCTTAATGACAGTATATTGTAATCCTTCTTTTTTACAGAGTCTTAATGACAGTATATTGTAAACCTTCTTTTTTACAGTCTTAATGACAGTATATTGTAAACCTTCTTTTTACAAAGTCTTAATGACAGTATATTGCAAACCTTCTTTTTTACAGAGTCTTAATGACAGTATATTGCAATCCTTCTTTTTTACAGGGTCTTAATGACAGTATATTGCAAACCTTCTTTTTTACAGGGTCTTAATGACAGTATATTGCAAACCTTCTTTTTTACAGGGTCTTAATAACAGTATATTGTAAACCTTCTTTTTTACAGAGTCTTAATGACAGTATATTGTAAACCTTCTTTTTTACAGGGTCTTAATGACAGTATATTGTAATCCTTCTTTTTTACAGGGTCTTAATGACAGTATATTGCAAACCTTCTTTTTTACAGTCTTAATGACAGTATATTGTAAACCTTCTTTTTTACAGAGTCTTAATGACAGTATATTGTAATCCTTCTTTTTTACAGAGCCTTAATGACAGTATATTGCAAACCTTCTTTTTTACACTCTTAATGACAGTATATTGTAAACCTTCTTTTTTACAGTCTTAATGACAGTATATTGTAAACCTTCTTTTTTACAGAGTCTTAATGACAGTATATTGTAAACCTTCTTTTTTACAGAGTCTTAATGACAGTATATTGTAAACTTTCTTTTTTTACACTCTAATGGCAGTATATTGTAAGCCTTCTTTTTTACACTCTTAATGACAGTATATTGTAAAGCCTTCTTTTTTACACTCTTAATGGCAAGTATATTGTAAACCTTCTTTTTTTACAGAGTCTTAATGACAGTATATTGCAAACCTTCTTTTTTACAGAGTCTTAATGACAGTATATTGTAAACCTTTTTTTACAGAGTCTTAATGACAGTTTATTGTAAACCTTCTTTTTTACACTCTTAATGACAGTATATTGCAAAACCTTCTTTTTTACAGTAGTCTTAACTGACAGTATATTGTAAGCCTTCTTTTTTACACTCTTAATGACAGTATATTGAAAACCTTCTTTTTTCCAGAACCTTAATGACAGTTTATTGTAAACCTTTTTTTATACAGGGGTCTTAATGACAGTATATTGTAAACCTTCTTCTTTACAGTCTTAAAGGGGACAGTATACACTCATTTTCATATAACTGCATATAATAGATACTACTATAAAGCATAAGATGCACAGATACGGATATAAAAATCCAGTATAAAATGGTTAAAAACATTAGAAGCTTTCAGTTTAGCTCTGTTGAAGGGGTTAGTTGGAAAGCCCACTGCAAGTGGGTAATAAAGACCACTCCCCCCCCCCCTCCCCCTTCTTTTGCATATGAAAAGACCCTTTACCAAACAGGAGCAAGCTGGAGAAGGTAGCTGACGGTATTTCAAATAAAACTTTGGGGCTTGGATAGGAGTCTGAAAAATCAGAGCAATGTTCTTAAAAATAAGCATAATGTATACATTTAAAAAAACAAAAAAAAAACTTTATGGGCTTTATAAATAGATCATCTACAAAACATTTATGCAAAGAAAAAATGAGTGTATAATGGCCCTTTAATGACAGTATATTGTAAACCTTCTTTTTTACAGAGTACTTCATGACAGTATATTGTAACCCTTCTTTTTTAAAGAGTCTTAATGACAGTATATTTTAAACCTTTTTTTTACAGAGTCTTAATGACAGTTTATTGTAAACCCTTCTTTTTTTACACTCTTAATGACAGTATATTGCAAACCTTCTTTTTTACAGAGTCTTAATGACAGTATATTGTAAACCTTCTTTTTTACACCTCTTAATGACAGTATATTGTAAACCTTCTTTTTACAGAGTCTTAATGACAGTATATTGTAAACCTTCTTTTTTACACTCTTAATGACAGTATATTGCAAACCTTCTTTTTTACAGAACCTTAATGACAGTTTATTGTAAACCTTTTTTTTACAGGGTCTTAATGACAGTATATTGTAAAACCTCTTCTTTACGTCTTAAAGGGACAGTATACACTCATTTTCATATAACTGCATATAATAGATACTACTATAAAGCATAAGATGCACAGATACGGATATAAAAATCCAGTATAAATGGTTTAAAAACATTAGAAGCTTTCAGTTTAGCTCTGTTGAAAGAGGTAGTTGGAAAGCCCACTGCAAGTGGAAATAAGACACTCCCCCCCCTCCCCCTTCTTTTGCATATGAAAAGACCCTTTACCCAAACAGGAGCAAGCTGGAGAAGGTAGCTGATCGTATTCAAATAAAACGTTGGGGCTTGGATAGGAGTCTGAAATCAGAGCCAATGTTCTTTAAAAAATAAGCAAAATTATACATTTAAAAAAACAAAAAAAAAAACTTTATGGGCTTTATAATAGATCATCTACAAAACATTTATGCAAAGAAAAAATGAGTGTATAATGGCACCCCCCCCCCTTTAATGACAGTATATTGTAAACCTTCTTTTTTACAGAGTCTCATGAACAGTATATTGTAAACCTTCTTTTTTAAAGAGTCTTAATGACAATATATTGTAAACCTTCTTTTTTTAAAGAGTCTTAATGACAATATATTGTAAACCTTTTTTTACAGAGTCTTAATGACAATATATTGTAATCCCTTCTTTTTTACAGAGCCTTAATGACAATATATGTAAACCTTCTTTTTTACAGAGTCTTAATGACGATATATTGCAAACCTTCTTTTTTACAGTCTTAATGACAGTAAATTGCAAACCTTCTTTTCTTTTTTACAGAGTCTTAATGACAGTATATGTAAACCTTCTTTTTTACAGAGCCTTAATGACCAGTATATTGTAATCCTTCTTTTTTACAGTCTTAATGACCAATATATTGTATACCTTCTTTTTTACAGTCTTAATGACAGTATATTTGCAAACCTTCTTTTTACACTCTTAATGACAGTATATTTAATTTGTAAACCTTCTTTTTACACTCTTAGTGACAGTATATTGTAAACCTTCTTTTTTACAGAGTCTTAATGACAGTATATTGTAACCCTTCTTTTTTACAGAGCCTTAATGACGGTATATTGTAAACATTTTTTTTTTACTGAGCCTTAATGAGCAGTATATTGCAAACCTTCTTTTTACAGCGTCTTATGACAGTATATTGTAACTTCTTTTTTACAGAGTCTTAATGACAGTATATTGTAAACCTTCTTTTTTACAGAGCCGTAATGACAGTATATTGTAACCTTCTTTTTACAGAGTTCTTAATGAACAGTTATATTAAAACCTTCCTTTTTACAGAGCCTTAATGACAGTATATGCAAACCCTTCCTCTTTTTACAGAGTCTTAATGACAGGTATATTGCAAACCTTCTTTTTTACAGAGTCTTAATGACAGTATATTGTAATCCTTCTTTTTTATAGTCTTAATGACAGTTATTGTAAACTTCTTTTTTACAGTCTTAATTATAGTAGTATTGTAATCCTTCTTTTTTACAGAGTTATTAATGACAGTATATTGCAAACCTTCTTTTTTACAGTCTTAATGACAGTATATTGTAAACATTTTTTTTACAGAGCCTTAATGACACTATATTGTAAACCTTCTTTTTTACAGAGTCTTAATGACGATTATTGCAAACCTTCTTTTTTACAGTCTTAATTGACAGTATATTGCAAACCTTCTTTTCTCTTTTACAGAGTCTTAATGACAGTATATTGTAAACCTTCTTTTTTACAGAGCCTTAATGACCAGTATATTGTAATCCTTCTTTTTTTACAGTCTTAATGACAATATAATTGTAAACCTTCTTTTATACAGTCTTAATGACAGTATATTGCATACCTTCTTTTTTACACTCTTAATGACAGTATATTAAATTTGTAAAACTCTTCTTTTTTACACTCTTAGTGACAGTATATTGTAAACCTTCCTTTTTACAGAGTCTTAAATGAACAGTATTATTGTAACCCTTCTTTTTTACCGAGCCTTAATGACGGTATATTGTAAACATTTTTTTTTTACCAGAGCCTTAATGACAGTAATATTGCAAACCTTCTTTTTTACAGAGTCTTAATGACAGTATATTGTAAATCCTTCTTTTTTAACCGAGTTCTTAATGACAGTATATTGCAAATCTTCTTTTTTTACAGAGTCGTTACATGACCTGGTATATTGTAAACCTTCTTTTTTTACAGAGCCTTAATGACAGTATATTGTTAACATTTTTTTTTTACAGAGCCTTATGACAATATATTGTAAACCTTCTTTTTTACCGAGTCTTAATGACAATATATTGCAAACCTTCTTATTTACCGAGCCTTAATGACAGTATATTGTAATCCTTCTTTTTTACAGAGTCTTAAATGACAATATATTGTAAACCTTCTTTTTTACAGTCTTAATGACAGTATATTGCAAACCTTCTTTTACAGTCATAATGATCGAATATTGTAATCCTTCTTTTTTACAGTCTTAATGACAGTATAATTGTAATCCTTCTTTTTTTACAGAGTCTTAATGACAGTATATTGTAAACCTTCTTTTTTACAGTCTTAATGACAGTATATTGTAAACCTTCTTTTTTACAAAGTCTTAATGACAGTATATTGCAAACCTTCTTTTTTACAGAGTCTTAATGACAGTATATTGCAATCCTTCTTTTTTACAGGGTATTAATGACAGTATATTGCCAACCTTCTTTTTTACAGGGTCTTAATGACAGTATATTGCAAACCTTCTTTTTTACAGGGTCTTAATAACAGTATATTGTAAACCTTCTTTTTTACAGAGTCTTAATGACAGTATATTGTAAACCTTCTTTTTTACAGGGTCTTAATGACAGTATATTGTAATCCTTCTTTTTTACAGGGTCTTAATGACAGTATATTGCAAACCTTCTTTTTTACAGTCTTAATGACAGTATATTGTAAACCTTCTTTTTTACAGAGTCTTAATGACAGTATATTGTAATCCTTCTTTTTTACAGAGCCTTAATGACAGTATATTGCAAACCTTCTTTTTTACACTCTTAATGACAGTATATTGTAAACCTTCTTTTTACAGTCTTAATGACAGTATATTGTAAACCTTCTTTTTTACAGAGTCTTAATGACAGTATATTGTAAACCTTCTTTTTTACAGAGTCTTAATGACAGTATATTGTAAACTTTCTTTTTTACACTCTTAATGGCAGTATATTGTAAGCCTTCTTTTTTACACTCTTAATGACAGTATATTGTAAACCTTCTTTTTTACACTCTTAATGGCAGTATATTGTAAACCTTCTTTTTTTACAGAGTCTTAATGACAGTATATTGCAAACCTTCTTTTTTACAGAGTCTTAATGACAGTATATTGTAAACCTTTTTTTACAGAGTCTTAATGACAGTTTATTGTAAACCTTCTTTTTTACACTCTTAATGACAGTATATTGCAAACCTTCTTTTTTACAGAGTCTTAATGACAGTATATTGTAAGCCTTCTTTTTTACACTCTTAATGACAGTATATTGAAAACCTTCTTTTTTACAGAACCTTAATGACAGTTTATTGTAAACCTTTTTTTTACAGGGTCTTAATGACAGTATATTGTAAACCTTCTTCTTTACAGTCTTAAAGGGACAGTATACACTCATTTTCATATAACTGCATATAATAGATACTACTATAAAGCATAAGATGCACAGATACGGATATAAAAATCCAGTATAAAATGGTTTAAAAACATTAGAAGCTTTCAGTTTAGCTCTGTTGAAGGGGTAGTTGGAAAGCCCACTGCAAGTGGGAAATAAGACACTCCCCCCCCCCTCCCCCTTCTTTTGCATATGAAAAGACCCTTTACACAAACAGGAGCAAGCTGGAGAAGGTAGCTGACGGTATTCAAATAAAACTTTGGGGCTTGGATAGGAGTCTGAAAATCAGAGCAATGTTCTTTAAAAATAAGCAAAATTATACATTTAAAAAAACAAAAAAAAAAACTTTATGGGCTTTATAAATAGATCATCTACAAAACATTTATGCAAAGAAAAAATGAGTGTATAATGGCCCTTTAATGACAGTATATTGTAAACCTTCTTTTTTACAGAGTCTTCATGACAGTATATTGTAAACCTTCTTTTTTAAAGAGTCTTAATGACAGTATATTTTAAACCTTTTTTTTACAGAGTCTTAATGACAGTTTATTGTAAACCTTCTTTTTTACACTCTTAATGACAGTATATTGCAAACCTTCTTTTTTACAGAGTCTTAATGACAGTATATTGTAAACCTTCTTTTTTACACTCTTAATGACAGTATATTGTAAACCTTCTTTTTTACAGAGTCTTAATGACAGTATATTGTAAACCTTCTTTTTTACACTCTTAATGACAGTATATTGCAAACCTTCTTTTTTACAGAACCTTAATGACAGTTTATTGTAAACCTTTTTTTTACAGGGTCTTAATGACAGTATATTGTAAACCTTCTTCTTTACAGTCTTAAAGGGACAGTATACACTCATTTTCATATAACTGCATATAATAGATACTACTATAAAGCATAAGATGCACAGATACGGATATAAAAATCCAGTATAAAATGGTTTAAAAACATTAGAAGCTTTCAGTTTAGCTCTGTTGAAGAGGTAGTTGGAAAGCCCACTGCAAGTGGGAAATAAGACACTCCCCCCCTCCCCCTTCTTTTGCATATGAAAAGACCCTTTACACAAACAGGAGCAAGCTGGAGAAGGTAGCTGACGGTATTCAAATAAAACGTTGGGGCTTGGATAGGAGTCTGAAAATCAGAGCAATGTTCTTTAAAAATAAGCAAAATTATACATTTAAAAAAACAAAAAAAAAACTTTATGGGCTTTATAAATAGATCATCTACAAAACATTTATGCAAAGAAAAAATGAGTGTATAATGGCCCTTTAATGACAGTATATTGTAAACCTTCTTTTTTACAGAGTCTTCATGACAGTATATTGTAAACCTTCTTTTTTAAAGAGTCTTAATGACAATATATTGTAAACCTTCTTTTTTAAAGAGTCTTAATGACAATATATTGTAAACCTTTTTTTTACAGAGTCTTAATGACAATATATTGTAATCCTTCTTTTTTACAGAGCCTTAATGACAATATATTGTAAACCTTCTTTTTTACAGAGTCTTAATGACGATATATTGCAAACCTTCTTTTTTACAGTCTTAATGACAGTATATTGCAAACCTTCTTTTCTTTTTTACAGAGTCTTAATGACAGTATATTGTAAACCTTCTTTTTTACAGAGCCTTAATGACAGTATATTGTAATCCTTCTTTTTTACAGTCTTAATGACAATATATTGTAAACCTTCTTTTTTACAGTCTTAATGACAGTATATTGCAAACCTTCTTTTTTACACTCTTAATGACAGTATATTTAATTTGTAAACCTTCTTTTTTACACTCTTAGTGACAGTATATTGTAAACCTTCTTTTTTACAGAGTCTTAATGACAGTATATTGTAACCCTTCTTTTTTACAGAGCCTTAATGACGGTATATTGTAAACATTTTTTTTTACAGAGCCTTAATGACAGTATATTGCAAACCTTCTTTTTTACAGAGTCTTAATGACAGTATATTCCAAACCTTCTTTTTTACAGAGTCTTAATGACGGTATATTGTAAACCTTCTTTTTTACAGAGCCTTAATGACAGTATATTGTAAACATTTTTTTTTACAGAGCCTTAATGACAATATATTGTAAACCTTCTTTTTTACAGAGTCTTAATGACAATATATTGCAAACCTTCTTTTTTACAGAGCCTTAATGACAGTATATTGTAATCCTTCTTTTTTACAGAGTCTTAATGACAATATATTGTAAACCTTCTTTTTTACAGTCTTAATGACAGTATATTGCAAACCTTCTTTTTACAGTCTTAATGACAGTATATTGTAATCCTTCTTTTTTACAGTCTTAATGACAGTATATTGTAATCCTTCTTTTTTACAGAGTCTTAATGACAGTATATTGTAAACCTTCTTTTTTACAGTCTTAATGACAGTATATTGTAAACCTTCTTTTTTACAAAGCCTTAATGACAGTATATTGTAAACCTTCTTTTTTACAGAGTCTTAATGACAGTATATTGCAAACCTTCTTTTTTACAGAGTCTTAATGACAGTATATTGCAATCCTTCTTTTTTACAGGGTCTTAATGACAGTATATTGCAAACCTTCTTTTTTACAGGGTCTTAATGACAGTATATTGCAAACCTTCTTTTTTACAGGGTCTTAATAACAGTATATTGTAAACCTTCTTTTTTACAGAGTCTTAATGACAGTATATTGTAAACCTTCTTTTTTACAGGGTCTTAATGACAGTATATTGTAATCCTTCTTTTTTACAGGGTCTTAATGACAGTATATTGCAAACCTTCTTTTTTACAGTCTTAATGACAGTATATTGTAAACCTTCTTTTTTACAGAGTCTTAATGACAGTATATTGTAATCCTTCTTTTTTACAGAGCCTTAATGACAGTATATTGCAAACCTTCTTTTTTACACTCTTAATGACAGTATATTGTAAACCTTCTTTTTTACAGTCTTAATGACAGTATATTGTAAACCTTCTTTTTTACAGTCTTAATGACAGTATATTGTAAACTTTCTTTTTTACACTCTTAATGGCAGTATATTGTAAGCCTTCTTTTTTACACTCTTAATGACAGTATATTGTAAACCTTCTTTTTTACACTCTTAATGGCAGTATATTGTAAACCTTCTTTTTTTACAGAGTCTTAATGACAGTATATTGCAAACCTTCTTTTTTACAGAGTCTTAATGACAGTATATTGTAAACCTTTTTTTACAGAGTCTTAATGACAGTTTATTGTAAACCTTCTTTTTTACACTCTTAATGACAGTATATTGCAAACCTTCTTTTTTACAGAGTCTTAATGACAGTATATTGTAAGCCTTCTTTTTTATACTCTTAATGACAGTATATTGAAAACCTTCTTTTTTACAGAACCTTAATGACAGTTTATTGTAAACCTTTTTTTTACAGGGTCTTAATGACAGTATATTGTAAACCTTCTTCTTTACAGTCTTAAAGGAACAGTATACACTCATTTTCATATAACTGCATATAATAGATACTACTATAAAGCATAAGATGCACAGATACGGATATAAAAATCCAGTATAAAATGGTTTAAAAACATTAGAAGCTTTCAGTTTAGCTCTGTTGAAGGGGTAGTTGGAAAGCCCACTGCAAGTGGGAAATAAGACACTCCCCCCCCTCCCCCTTCTTTTGCATATGAAAAGACCCTTTACACAAACAGGAGCAAGCTGGAGAAGGTAGCTGACGGTATTCAAATAAAACTTTGGGGCTTGGATAGGAGTCTGAAAATCAGAGCAATGTTCTTTAAAAATAAGCAAAATTATACATTTAAAAAAACAAAAAAAAAACTTTATGGGCTTTATAAATAGATCATCTACAAAACATTTATGCAAAGAAAAAATGAGTGTATAATGGCCCTTTAATGACAGTATATTGTAAACCTT
The DNA here is from genome assembly GCF_027579735.1 of Bombina bombina. Lineage (NCBI taxonomy): Eukaryota > Metazoa > Chordata > Amphibia > Anura > Bombinatoridae > Bombina > Bombina bombina. Next base: position 223,663,023 of record NC_069507.1, read on the forward strand.
CTTTTTTACAGAGTCTTCATGACAGTATATTGTAAACCTTCTTTTTTAAAGAGTCTTAATGACAGTATATTTTAAACCTTTTTTTTTACACTCTTAATGACAGTATATTGCAAACCTTCTTTTTTACAGAGTCTTAATGACAGTATATTGTAAACCTT
>NC_069507.1:223663380-223703477 GCF_027579735.1 Bombina bombina
CTCTCTCCCTTTTCTGTCTCACTCCCCTCTGTCTGTGTCTCTCTCTCCCCTCTGTCTCTCTTTCTCTCCCCCTCTGTCTCTCTCTCTCTCTCCCCTCTGTCTCTCTCTCTCTCTCTCTCTCCCCTCTGTATCTCTCTCTCCCCTCTGTCTCTGTCTCTCTCTCCCCTCTGTCCCTCTGTCTCCACTCTGTCCTCTCTCCCCTCTCTCTCTCTCCTCTGTCTCTCTCCCCCTCTGTCTCTCTTCTCTCTCCTCTGTTTCTCCCCTCTCTCTCCCCTCTGTGTCTCTCTCTCCCCTCTGTGTCTCTCTCCCCTCTGTGTCTCTCTCCCCTCTGTGTCTCTCTCCCCTCTGTGTGTCTCTCTCCCCTCTGTCTCTCTCTCTCTCCCCCCTCTGTCTCTCTCTCTCTCCCCCCTCTGTCTCTCCCCTCTGTGTCTCTCTCTCCCCTCTGTGTCTCTCTCTCCCCTCTGTCTCTCTCTCTCCCATCTGTCTCTCTCCCCTCTGTCTCTCTCTCTCCCATCTGTCTCTCTCTCTCCCCCCTCTTTCTCTCTCTCTCTCTCTCTCTCTCTCTCTCCCCTCTTTCTCTCTCTCTCCCTCTGTCTCTCTGTTTCTCCCCTCTGTGTCTCTCTCTCCCCTATGTCTCTCTGTTTCTCCCCTCTGTCTCTCTCTCTCCCCTCTTTGTCTCTCTCTCTCCCTTCTGTGTATCTCTCTCTCCCCTCTCTCCCACTCCCTCTGTCTCTCCTTATGTGTCGTTCTCCCCCATGGACTCTTTCTCTTTCTGTCTCTCTTCCTCCTTCTCTGACTCTGTCATCCCTTATGTGTCTCTCTAACCCTCTGTGTAATTGTGTCTCTCTCTCTTTCTCTCTAACCCTCTGTGTGTCTCTCCCCATCTCTCTCTCTCTCTCCCCCCCCCCCCCCCCCCCCCCCCCCCCCCCCCCCCCCCCCCGTCTCTCTCTCCCTCTCCCCCTGAGTGCTTTTCTGTGTTTCGGTCTACCTTTCATTTATTTATTTAATTAATTGGTGGTGGCATCTGAGGATGTAGCTTTATTTAAAGGGGCGAGGTCTAGCGCCCCACCATCTTTAAATTTCACCAGCTGCCACTGGATCAAGACATTTTTATATTTACTGAATAATGAAGGAATCTATAAGCATAATTTGCAGCATTAAAGTAAAAAGTATGTTTTAAACATATTTTAATGGACCTGGATTTCTAGATCTCATAATCAGAGCAAGCATTTTGTTATCTGGCAAGAGTTTCTGTTACAATCCTTTAGACTAAAATCAGATGTTTACTAAGTTGACCAGTTTTCCAAGACACCATTTAAAAGGACATGAAACCCATATGTTTTCTTTCACGATTTAGAAAGAGCATGCCATTTTAAATAACTTTCCAATTTACATCTAATATCTAATTTTCTTCATTCTTTTGATATCCTTTGTTGAAAATCATATCTAAATATGCTCAGTAGCTTCTGATTGGTGGCTGCATATAGATACCTCATGTGATTGGCTCACCCATGTGCATTGCTATTTCTTCAGCAAAGGATATCTAAAGAATGAAGGCATATCCTAGCCACTGCCTCACCAGCCTCAGACGTCACCGCACATCAGCGTACATATACTTGCTTCTTTACTTTATATTTGTTCTTAAAAAAATCAACACTACTTGGAGAGAACAATGGGAAATCATAATTGTATAACCTTATCTCTTTAGAACCCACTGGGAGTGTAATTTATTCTACAGTTAACACAGCTTGGCATTGATGCCAAAATATATAAACGGACAGTCAAGTCCAAAGAAAACCTTCTTGTTTCAAATAGGACATGTGGGTAATATCCATGACTGACATGAGATTGTGTTGTGGGGGTTAAATACATGGACCCTTTGTGGCTGTCTTGGCTCCCCCTCAAAGCCAAAGGAAGGATATTTTATATATTATTTGATCATATCAACGAGGTTCATATGGGAGCTAGGCAATAGCATTATCTCCAGTCCTTTTAGTATTCTAGGTCCATCACCTATATGACTCTGGCGATTTGCCCATATAAGGCTACTATTGTGTATTTATTAGACCATATACCTAGAAAGAATTGGCAAACTAAATACCAATCTGTCACATATAGGTTGTATCCTTGTGTGACGTTGCGAGTGATTCTATTTTTAAAGTCAAATATAGGCACAGTATCAATGAGTAAAGATAGGATAGAGGAGGTAATGTATATAGCCTCGGTGCTGCCCCTTTAAATTAATATAAAAAGGGAGCCGTTAGGAGATGGCTGCTTAGAGTTGGAGCTCTGTGCAGTACTATGGCATAGGACGATATGCCGAGGGGATAAACATAAAAAGTTTTGCCTCATTTTGTGGGGAAAAGAAGTGCACACTCCCGAAATTGGCTGGAACTGCTGTTGGGAGCCATAAATCTGTCTGCTAGCGGTGGAGCACAGGAGCAGATAGATGCCGAGCGCCATTTTGGTGGCGTGTTAACGCAACACCGGAGCAACTTTCTAAGAGATTTAGCTGCTGGGGATGCTACCAGGAATAAGCGCATACCCTTTAAACGACTCCTAAGACTAGCAGCTACACCGGACATCTAGCGACTCTAACGGAGGACAGCAAGGCTTCAAAAAAGACCCGGTGAGGAGTGGGCTGACATAGAGGGCCTAGAGGCGCATAAACCAGTGGCGGTAAGAAGGGTATTTGAAAATGACACGCTAGTCAGAGCTGATCTGAGAGACTGAAAGTTGAGCTGGGCGATATGTGTGGGGCTACCATTCAAAGTCCACATTATGTTTTCATGAGCCCATATTAACCCCTGAAGGGGATGGAAGTTATTAATGCATATACAATGCATATAAATATAGAGCATATGTAACGGCCATTTTCTAATAATGCTGGGACCCAGACTAAAGAATCCTGCACTTCACAGCCACAGATACTAAAAGGGACACACACCAATGAAAGCACTTCTTATACAGCCATTATCAGACATCTAGTAAGGCGACAAGGACACCTACATGCTGACAAGGGGTCTAAATCAATCCTGCCATCTATCTTATAAGCCTGAGATATGATATTAGAGAGAAATAAAAGCTTTGATTTCGTTATCAGAGAGCGCTGTCGACATATATAATGCTGATAGAGATAAGGGTGGAGGAGCATCAAAAAGCTGGAATATACTCAGAAACCTACAGCATTGTCTCTCTACCACTAGCCTCTTACACTGGTTAAGTACTGACTTATGTGCCTTTTGCATTTATTGCATTAACCTCCTTTTATCAATGCATCTATTCTACTATAAACTTCCAAACTAATATACCATTGGAAATTTGGCTAAATCTAGCAGAACCATGTCAGTGAGGAAACAGAATAAACCCTCCCAGGGGCCTAAATCAGCAGCAGCCAGCCTGTTTTTCAAACCTGCTAAAGGAGAGAAACATTTAGAGTCTGCTAACATGGCGCTGGAAGAAGATAACGACTCTGATGCAGGATCACAATATACAGAAGAAGATGCAACTCCTGCTACAAAAGCTGACTTGAAGGCACTGGTATCTAAACAGGATATTAGTAAAAATTTTGATAAGCTCTGGGAAAAATTTGACGCTTTTCAAAATACTGTCACGAATAGCCTAGCAGACATAAAGCAAGACATCTTGGAGTTGGGTACTAGGGTTGCAACCCTAGAAGAAAATGAAACCACTATTACAGAAGACCTTTCTGATATTACTCAAAAGATCTCCATGCAGCAGCAGGAAGTAAATGAGATGCATGACAAACTGGAAGATCTCGAGAACAGAGGCCGTAGATGTAATATACGTCTAAAAGGGGTCCCAGAGACAATCTCAGCTGAGGAGCTCCCCATTTATCTACACCAATTATTTCAGGCCATCACGGGAGAAACGGGTGAAGAAAAATTCCAACTGGAAAGGGCACATCGTGCATTAAGAGCAAGGCCAAAAGAAGAAGCGCCACCTAGAGATGTCATAGTGAAGTTTCTTAGATTTCCAGAAAAGGAAGAAGTCCTATCGGCAGCCAGGAAGAACCCTACTTTCAAATTTCAGGGGGTGGTGATACAATTCTTTCAGGATCTATGTGTGAGGACTCTACAAAGAAGAAGTTATCTGAGACCCCTTACCACACTCCTGAGAAAACATCAAATAGTATACCGCTGGGGATTCCCCTTCAGCTTATATATTCAGTATAATGGAAGATCATTCAGTTTGAAAGAAGCGTCAGAGATTCCAGAGATATGCCGCAGACTACAATTGGACACTCCTGAGATTCCTCAACTAAACCAGACAGAGAGTTCCTCTCAAATATTGGCAAATCAACCTCTTCAACAGAGACAGAAGTGGACCAAAGTTCCAAAAAGAAAGGCTAAGTCTTAGTGCTTTTTTATCTTCTTGTTCCTGACTAAGCTGAGCTTTTCTACATCTCTCTAGGAGGAGGGAGACGTGAAGAATGTATCCTTTTTTGTATCCAGTGACACTTTTTTAGGGTATGAACTGATATACCAGATACCTGGGAGAACATTAGACTCCTACTAGCGAAAGTCAGGGTAGCTGTAGATTCGGGAGGGAATGGGGTCAGAAAGCATTTAAAGGCTAGGAGGTGATTGTTAAGAAAATGTTAAATGTTATCTTTCCAGATACTCTCAAGGAAAAGGGGGTGTATCCCTTCCTCTTTTTTTTTTCATTAGATTGCCTATTGTTATAGTACAGACAGTATGTAACTACAACCAACCTGAGTGGGGAAGAGGTAAAGGTTGGGGATGTTTTTGTTTTATGTTTATTTTGTTTATTTTCCTTTTTTGCCTACAGGAGACAGGGATCCTTGATCCTTGGCTACTATGCTTTCATTTGTATATTTGACAATTTGTATTTGATTGTTACTTTATGTGTTCTTGTTTTTGTTTATGTCCTGTCGACTCGCCTTATTTCTATGCATGAATCATTTAACCAAAGAAAACCTTATCCACAATGCCTATGGGCAACAAGAATGATTGAGGAGACAGCGGATCCGGGGGGGGGGGGTCCCCCACACACAAAATAGTAAGTAATGACTTTTAATCTTCGACTAATTTCACACAATGTCAGGGGCCTCAACACTGACCCAAAGCGTAGAATAGCGATGAGCCAATACATTAGATTGAAGGCTAACATCATTTACCTTCAAGAGACACACTTTACCAGGGAAGCCATTCCCAAATATTGGGCCAGAGGGTACACTCAACATTTTCACTCTATAACAGATAGGAAAAAAAGGGGAGTATCAATACTAATTCATCACTCGGTGGGGTTTGTGATGGAAGAAACAATTAGGGATCCAGAAGGCAGGTTTTTGATACTTAAAGGTAGAATACGGGATAAGCACATAGTCTTTTGTAATGTTTATGCGCCCAATGAATCACAAGCGCCCTTTTTCTCTCATGTCTCGGATCTACTGACACATTGGTCGCATTTCCGGATAATCTTAGGGGGGGATTTTAATGTGTCAATGTATGCACACCAAGACAAAGACAAGGTTCCACTAACCCGAAAACAAATGAGACACAACTCTACAGTTAAAAAAATAAAAGATACTTTCTTATCACATAATATTTTGGATTCCTGGGACACCTTATACGGTAAAACAAATGACTATACATACTATTCGTTTGCACATGGTTCCTACTCAAAGTTAGACTACATCTATCTGAGTCAGACATTGATCCCAGACCTAGCCTCTTCTAAGATACACGCATGTGCATGGTCGGATCATTCTATAGTTCAAGTAGACATCAAACAAACTTTCCACACTAGTGCAACACGGTCCTGGAACTTTGACCCATATGTTCTTCAAGACGTTAAGACGAGAGAATCTATATCTAAGGCACTGTCAGAATATTGGGGCTTAAACGAGGGAACCACCTCCAATCCTATCACCATTTGGGCGGCACATAAACCCTATATTAGAGGGCTGCTTATTAAAGAAAAAGCGGCCTTAACCAAAGCTGCTAGGCGGCAGACGGAAACATTGCAAAAAGAAATAGACACACTCACTAGGACACATCAACTAAACTCATCACCCATCATCTTTACACAATTACAGGCTAAAAGATTAGAACTAGCTACAATTATGAACAAGACATCAGTTAGGGCAGCGCACAGATTAAACTCACATTATTTTTTATATGCAAACAAGCCCGACAGATATTTGGCTCATAAGCTGAAGGAAAGGACTAAGTCTTTTACGATACCTTCTCTACAAAAATCTGATGGCTCTTGTACATCTGATCCCCAGGAGATAGCGGATAGTTTCGCTCAATACTATGCTCAACTCTATGACGGAAAAAAAGTTACACATTCTGACCAGATGACCAGACTCCGGTCTGACTTCCTAGATGACACTAGACTGAATCCCCTGGGGGACGAGGACAGGGATGAATTAAATGCAGAAATTACGACTCGAGAGGTCCATAATGCCATTAAAGAGCTTAAGCCAGGAAAAGCAGCGGGTCCAGATGGGTTCCCAGGGGACTATTACCAACTTTTCAAATCGGTACTCATCCCACATGTAGTTTCCCTATGCAATGATATCTTAAAAGGTAATGAGATCCCCGAGGAAATTTTACAAGCAAAAATAGTAGTTATCCCCAAAGCAGGCAGAAACCCAAAACTATGTCAAAATTATCGCCCCATTTCCCTCATCAATCAGGACATTAAGATTTTTACTAAGATTCTTGCGAATAGACTCAAATTATATTTACCCAAGCTAATTCATCCTGACCAGGTGGGCTTTGTTCCAGATAGGGAAGCCCCAGACAACACGAGGCGTGCGATCTCCCTGATAGAGTATCTTAGCAAAACGAGAACGCCTTCTCTGGTCCTATCCTTGGATGCGGAGAAGGCGTTCGACAGAATAGATTGGGAATTTATGCTAGAAGTTTTAGGTAGATTAAATATTCAGGGCTCATTTGTTCAAGCCATCAAAAGCATTTATTCTCACCCTACAGCTAGTGTCAGAGCGGCAGGTTATCAGTCAAAACTGATAGACATTTTAAATGGTACTCGCCAAGGCTGTCCACTTTCACCCCTGTTATTTGCAATATGTATAGAGCCATTAGCAGAGAAGATACGCATATCACCAGATATCCATGGGGTTTCACTCAGGGGACAGGAATTTAAAGTGTCGCTGTTTGCAGACGATGTCCTTCTCACATTGACTAGACCACTCGTTTCCCTACCAAATCTATATAAGGTTCTACAAGATTACTCAGATATATCAGGGTACAAGGTTAATCTAGAAAAATGTGAGGCTATCCCTATTGCCCTCCCCAACCATACCAAAAAACTTATAGAAACGAATTTTGAGTTTACATGGAATAAGGGGTCGATTAAATATCTGGGGATTAAACTTTCGAATAACATTGATGACTTATACAATCTGAATTATGTCCCTTTATACAGATCGATTAGGAAAGACTTAGATGTCTGGAAAAAAGGCAGGTTTTCCTTGTATGGCCGACTAACATCAATTAAAATGAATATCCTACCAAGGCTTCTCTACCTTTTCCGAGCCCTACCTATTAAAGTGCCATTGATTGACCTTAGTAAACTTCAAAAGGATTTAGTGAGCTTTTTCAGAGGTGCTAAAACAGCTAGGATCCCATCTCATGTTTTACAGCAACACAGACAATTGGGAGGGGTGGGAATGCCAAATTTGTTACAGTACTATCAAGCGGCTAGATTAGCTCAGACCACCTTATTTAGCAAAAACCCAGCAGATCGGGTGTGGATCCGTGTGGAGACGCTAATGACAGAGTATAGCAACCCAGACGATATCCTATGGGATCACTCGAAACAACCCTTTAAGGGAAAGCCGGCCTCCAGACTTACGGTAGAGATGATGCAGACTTGGACCGTGTTGTCCAGATCTTTAAACCTAATTCCAATAGACTCAGTAGTGAGACCAATTAAGACTCTCCTAAATCCAGAGTTTCATCTACACATGGGGAAGTGGGACAATAAAGGGCTATATAGGGTTGCAGACTTTTTACACAATAATAAACTAGCTACATATCAACAAATTCAAGACAAGATATATCCAGAGAAAATGCAATGGTTCCTGTACCTACAAATATCTTCAACTATCACTAAATTTAGGAAACATAGCTCAGCGACACTGTTGACAACACTCGAACGTCTATGCAACTCACCTAATCAACACAAAAAACTGATTTCAGCTATATACTTAGCGATACAAAAGGCTAAACATACCTCTAAAACTAAACTAATGGAACAGTGGGAAAGGGAACTGAACAAAATATACTCAATCGATGAGTGGGACACACTCCTATACACATCGAGCAAAGGAATGATCAGTGCGGACTTTAGAGAAAATTGCCTAAAAACATCTTTCAGGTGGTACTTGACCCCCATTATCACCTCCCACTACACGCAGGGGGGCAGCAAACTCTGTTATAGGGGATGTGCAGACAGGGGGACATATATTCATATGTGGTGGGAATGCCCGCAAATTAAACAGATATGGTCTAGGCTGTCTACACTACTTAGCGAGGTCCTGACGACATCTATCTCTCTGACTGCTCCACAGGCGCTGCTAAACGAACATATAGAACCCTTTAATGCACCCATTAACACCTTTATACGGATTCTGTGTACTGCTACTAGAATATGTGTGGCACGACACTGGAAGTCAGGGGCACCCTCGTGGGGCGAGGTGACGGATAAAATAAAGGCTACATATAAATTGTCGGAAACAGCAGCACATATTCAAAATAACCACAATCAATTTTCCAAGATATGGTACTTCTGGTTATTAGCGGGTTATTAGTGATGACAGTGGGGTTGAGGGGTGCACCCTGACTATGGAAGGTGAGGAACTAATGTTTGGATTGGGTGGGGAAGACCAACCAATATTGACTAGAAAACCTCTCGGAGTGACCTTAAAATTGGTGGGGGCCCCTTTCCTGGATCTGCTGCACTTGGGAAGAGTCGACAGGCAAGTTGAAGTTTGTTCTTTTTTTCTTAATTGCTGAGTTGTTTTATTTTTTGTTGTTCAGTTGTTTGGGGGGGGGGGAAATGTAGGCTATACAAACATGTTGAGCTTGGAGGAGGGAGCAGTGAGAAATGGTTCAAGATGCCTTCTTTTGTTATTACCTCTACCATGCTCACATAAATGTGAATTGATAATTCTCTTTGCAGCAACATGGATCAGATAGGTTGCATCATAGACATTATACTAGTTTACTGTTGTAAAATAACTGACTCTGAAGATATCAACCTTACAAGAGATTACTGATTAACGGACTAGGACCTATGTAAAAGAGTTGGTAAAGGCGATACAGCTTGTACTCAATGAACAATGTGATCTGTACCTGTTGTTTATAATGTAAAGCGAATAAAAATTATTTCAACTAAATTAATATAAAAAAATAGGAACAGGTAATGGGAGAGTATAGAGGGGATATTAAGCACTCTTACACCTATCGCTTGTAATAAGCTGTAAAATTACAGCATGTAATATCTGCTAGCGAATAATAAATGTATATACTGGTATTAAAACCTATAATCTTTATTAAGGAATTTATCTAAAAAATAATGACTAAGGTGATAAACATCACCTATCATTACCCAGACAGATATATTACCTAAAGGTACACCACAATTACTGCACTGCTACTATCATGTCACCCCCCTGTATTCCTGGCCGATATCAGGAACAGTCGGCTTCAGGTGTCAGGGGTAGCATGAGGCAACAGTTAATGCAGCAAAAATAATTATAAGTGGTATAAGTTGAGTAATAAAAGAAGTTTAAAAACAAGTTGAACTACACAAACATGTTTCAGCTGTTGCACAGCCTTTCTCAATGTGATTCAGCAAGTGAACTGACAAACCTGATTCACTGCCAGGTGCTGCCTTTTAACCCCTAGGTAAGGAGATGCTAAACCAATCAGCTAAAGGCTGTAGTGCACGCCTCTAGGATAACCTATCAGTGTCCTCAGTTTATATGGGGGTCGATCCGATATAGATCGTAGTTTGCGGCGCAAGCGAGGGAACCCGCGTCGCCCGCAGTTTCAGCTCGCAACTCGAGCTATCCCATATATGTCGCCGTCAGATGCTAACGTGCCGTAAGTCTGATAAACCAGCGATGTCCAGAAATCTGCGCAAGTACAAATTTCTGGCGTCGCCAGTGACTTGCGGCATGTTAGAAACTGCCGGCGCCTACAAAACCTGACTAAAGTCTAAATTACCCGCACTGTCTAACACGCCTCCCTAACATAGCCCGACACGTCTAACACGCCTCCCTAACATAGCCCGACACGTCTAACCCTCTATCCGCTATCCCCCCTCACCAGCCTAACAATAAAATATGTATTAACCCCTAAACCGCCGCTCCCGGAGCCCGCCGCTACCTAATAAAGTTATTAACCCCTAAACCGCCGCCAGCTATATTAAATCTATAACCCCCTAAAGTGAGCCCCTAACACCGCCGCCATCTACCTTACCTACCCCCTAAAGTGAGCCCCTACCCCGCCGCTATCTATTTTAAAATTATTAACCCCTAATCTAATCCCCCTACCCCGCCACCATCTATATTAAATTATTTAACCCTTAAAATACTAAACTATCCCTACCACTAAACCTAAGTCTAACCCTACAAATAGCCCTGAAAAGGGCTTTTTGCATGGCATTGCACCAAAGTAACAGCTCTTTTGCCAGCCCTTAAAAGGGCTTTTTGCGGGGCATGCCCCAAAGTAACAGCTCTTTTGCCAGCCCTTAAAAGGGCTTTTGGCGGGGCTTTGTCACAAAGTAAACTGCTCTTTTGCCTACAATCTACATCCCCCTACACCGCGGCCACCTATAATAAATGTATTACCCCCTAATCTAATCCCCCTACACCGCCGCCAGCTATATTAACTATATTAACCCTAATTATATTAGGGTTAATATAGTTAATATAGTTATTATATTATATATATTAACTATATTAACCCTAATTATATTAGGGTTAATATAGTTAATATCGTTATTATATTATATATATATTAAGTATAATAACCCTATCTAACTCTAACATCCTAACTAAACTCTTATTAAAATAAATCTAATATTAATATTATTAATTAAAATATACCTATTTAAATCTAAATACTTACCTATAAAATAAACCCTAAGATAGCTACCATATAATTAATAATTACATTATAGCTATGTTAGGGTTTATATTTATTTTACAGGTAAATTGTTAATTATTTTAACTAGGTATAATAGCTATTAAATAGTTATTAACTATTTAATAGCTACCTAGTTAAAATAATTACCCAATTACCTGTAAAATAAATCCTAACCTAAGTTACAAATACACCTACACTATCAATAAATTAAATAAACTACAAATATCTATCTAAAAATACAATTAAATAAACTAAACTAAATTACAAAAAACAAACAAACACTAAATTACAAAAAATAAAAAAAAGATTACAAGATTTTTAAGCTAATTACACCTATTCTAAGCCCCCTAATAAAATAATAAAGCCCCCCAAAATAAAAAAATTCCCTACCCTATTCTAAATTAAAAAAAGTTCAAAGCTCTTTTACCTTACCAGCCCTTAAAAGGGCCTTTTGTGGGGGCATGCCCCAAAGAAAACTGCTCTTTTGCCTGCAAAAAAAAACACAATACCACCCCCCAACATTACAACCAACCACCCACATACCCCTAATCTAACCCAAACCCCCCTTAAATAAGCCTAACACTACCCCCCTGAAGATCTCCCTACCTTGTATTCACCCAGCCGGGCAGAACTCCTCATCCGATCCAGGCGATGTGTTCCAGCAAGCGGCAGTGAAGTCTTCTTCCATCCGGGCGATGTCTTGAAGCAAGCGGCAGAGAGTCTTCTTCCATCGGCGACGTCTTCAAGCAAATCGGCATCTTCAATCTTCTTTCTTCGCTCCTCCGCCGCGGAGCATCCTTCCGGCACGACGACTTCCCGACGAATGAGGTTCCTTTAAATTACGTCATCCAAGATGGCGTCCGCTGAATTCCGATTGGCTGATAGGATTCTATCAGCCAATCGGAATTAAGGTAGAAAAATCTGATTGGCTGATTGAATCAGCCAATCAGATTCAAGTTCAATCAGTTTGGCTGATAGAATCCAAAGTCGTCGTGCCGGAAGGATGCTCCGCGGCGGAGGAGCGAAGAAAGAAGATTGAAGATGCCGATTTGCTTCAAGACATCGCCCGGATGGAAGAAGACTTCACTGCCGCTTGCTGGAACACATCGCCTGGATCGGATGAGGAGTTCGGCCCGGCTGGGTGAATACAAGGTAGGGAGATCTTCAGGGGGGTAGTGTTAGGCTTATTTAAGGGGGGTTTGGGTTAGATTAGGGGTATGTGGGTGGTGGGTTGTAATGTTGGGGGGTGGTATTGTGTTTTTTTTTGCAGGCAAAAGAGCAGTTTTCTTTGGGGCATGCCCCCACAAAAGGCCCTTTTAAGGGCTGGTAAGGTAAAAGAGCTTTGAACTTTTTTTAATTTAGAATAGGGGGAATTACACGAGGAACCGCGGCAGGGAGACGGTTACAAGATGGAGGCAAAATAATGAGGAGATGCACTGGGGATGGCTTAATGATGAGGGCATAGTGGCCAGGCATGAGCATACAGGGTGCAAGGAAATTAATAAGGGGTCCATAGGCTTAAAATGAGGGATGACATGGAAGGAAATATTCGTAACATTAATGTTAGGAGGGAATGGGGAGAGCCTAGTGATGGGGGTAACATGCTGAGAGAAACAATGCAGCAAGCTGAGGGAAAGTTATAATGGGGGGGGGTGAAACCGAGTGGGTCAAGATGTGGGATGGGAGGAGCAGAGCGGCAAGCCGGCAACAGAGGCTATAGAAGCTGAGCTCATGCTAAGGTGTGTGCATCGCGAACTCGATCTCATGCCTCTGGCTGCAAGTGAGCTTAACTCTGGTGATTGCTATAGAGGATTTATTTCATTATGTAGGACATTCCAGTGCTAACTGTTCTGAGGGGCTCTGTTCTCCCATAGTAATGTGCAAAATAACTTGGCACTAAATGCAATTAATTAGAATTTAAAAAAAAAATATCCCTGAGAACAGTACTGTTTTAGTGTTTACACACCCAATGTGTGTGTGGGCTGGGGCATTTGGAACAGTTCATAGGAGCCAAATAAAGGGCAGCATTTTAAAAACAAATGCATATTTTTGGAAATAAGCAAGCCATGTCCCTTGTCCCTGCATCTTTTTTTTTTTTTAAACATACAATCTATGTTTTTGTATTAATTAATGCAGGTACAAGTAGCACAGTAACATGGCTTACATAATATTCCATAGTTGTTTTAAAAAATATGCTGTCTACATTACATATACAGTGTGTGTGTGTGTATGTATATATATATATATATATATGTGTGTGTGTGTGTGTGTGTCTAGGCTCAATGCCGCACACAAGCGGTATCAAGCCCGCACAGAGAAAACATTTTTTGCACACAATGAAAAAAAATTAGAGGAAAGATTGCTGGGGATACGCATGAATATTTGAATAAATAATAATTATAAATACAGATATATAGGAAGTATGCACCATATGAATTTATAGCTTCATGAGCTAAAGTGATATGAAATATGTGTGTGCAGTATGCACAAGTTACCTTACTCAATTCACTCTACATTATTATAGCTCCATGAAGTGGCTCTCACAGTCAAATTTATTATGTGTTTAACACGCTCAGATAGGGACTTTTTTAATCTTTCAATTCTAAGCATTGTTCACTTTTCATGGCATAATGGAAAGTCAATTCGGGGTGCATACCCTATATTAAGGGTTTACTATCTACTAAATCATGATATGTATATCATCATAAATTATTCTTCCCAGAGTTATCCTAATTGCATATTCTCAATTACGGATTAAAAAATAATAATAATAAGATGATGCATTGATACAATATACAGTGGAAAACAACTATCATTCTGGATTAATATATACAATCCCATATTAATGTCAGATGGGCGTAGCTATTCATCCACCAATGTAGTAATGTTTATATCATAGTGGGTCCCCTGTGTATAATTCACGCTTGGCCTTGCCCCCTTTTGGTATCCACTACACTGTAATTGGTGCGCAGACACACACCCCTTTATACAAGCAACATCAGCAAGTGATTCTGCTATGAATCACGCTTGGCCTCGCCCTTTCTGATCTCCATTACACCGTGAATGGTGCACAGGTACACACCCTGTCACACACGTAAGTCTCCCCAAGTTGGAGACTAAATGGCAGTGACGCCATGAATGTTTGTCACACACAAATACAGCCCGCAGCTCCTCTTAAAGTAATTGTTATCTTTGCTGGAATTGTTCGATCGACTAGCATTATAATGGCAGGTGCAATTTTTATTTGACATGCTCTAATATCAAGTTAAGTTCAACTGCTGTTTTTTTTATATATCTTAAACTTTGAATATTAAAAACAAAAAAAGTTAATTTTGAACTATTTGTCCCATCATCTAAGTTTTCAGTACATATACCAAGCTGTTGTACCCTGGAGTACCAATGGGTCTACATGGCTAGATTGTTTTGAGAGAAACAAGTTCACATTAGGAACATGTATACTTGTACCAATGTGTTAGCATTCGAATATGCCAGTGGCTTTACATAAATATGGAGGGAGAGGTTGTATATATTGTAATGTTTGTATTTTTAATTGCATATTTTTTATCTTGTTAGTTGAATATTCTGATGATATCTTTATATGCTAAGCCATTGTTTATTCTGATTGCCATGTCAACTGACTATGTTGTAAACCATATGCTTTCTCTGAGGTCAATGTTTACCTTTATCTCTGTGTCTGTTCAGTTTGCTGGGCAACTGTGAGGTTCCAGTCTGCTTCCTTGCATTTTTTGGTGCTATTCGTTTGAGTATTAGTCTTACATATTTTGCTTGTCCCTTGGTACTGTGGTATTAGGCCATTGGGTGCCTCTGTGTTTCTTTTTTCAGACCATCTGTTATCATCAGGATATTGACCCCCCCCCCCCATACGACAGAGAGCTAACCTTAGCAATCATCTGGAGTTTTGTGACTTACTGGATATCATTAGGTTTTGGACATTTATTGTGTTTCCAGTCATAAGGTTATCTCTTTATCTCTGGAAGTCTGCTGTTCATTTTTAGAGTGTTTTTATATACATTATTATTGTACTTTTTACATTGTGTTACATCTGTTTTGATTGAGAGCGCCCCCTTGAGGATTGATGTGCTTCCACTATTTTCTAGGGTCTATAGGGGTAGTCGATCTCTTCTTAGTTAGACTCTCATTAGATTGAACATGGTATCCACATTGGAAAGAAATAATAGAAGGAATTCAGCTGAACAACCCCATGTTGAGGTTAACAGTGCATTTTTATCCCTCCAGTCTGAATTCTCCAAATTGGGGGATCTATTAAAGACAGAACATAGGCACTGGTGGGACCTAGATACACTGAAAAAAATCCCTAGGGGTTTGAGAATCTTTAAGAACTGTTCCTTTAAAATAATGAGGGAGTCCTCAAATAATGGGAACCAGCTCTTATTACTTGCTCTATGACTCTCATTGATATCCTGATAAAACATAGACAATCACTAGTGGATATAGCAGGACAAGAAATTGATAATTTACAAAAAGATCTTGACAATTATAAATCACAGTCCAATTTTGAGAATCTGAGAGCAACTACTTATGAGAAGGAGATGAATACCAACAACATATCATCTCTAATAAAAATAAAAAACTTGCTAGGGATAATGAGGATTACACTAGTCGTCATGTGTATACCTTTAATAGGAAGACTAGAGCAAATTACGCTCAGTCTAACACTAATCCCCCTAAACCCATTAATACTAATACCCAAAATGATTGACAGACTGTGGGCACCAACAATAGAAATGGAAAAAACAAAAACCATCACCCCCAGTATGATCATACGTCACAACAGGTTAGAACACCCCATACTAATTAACATATAAATCAACATGGAAGTGCCTTCTCTCATACTGATCAGGGCTATCCCCAGAGATCAAGAAATCAAGTCTTTAGTACTCCGGGGTCTGGTGACACAGACCAGAGAAATTGGACACAATATGAACACAATAATAGGTTCCAATTTTTACAGGCTAACCATGATATGACTAATACCTGTACTGATAATACTCCCTCACCACATTATTCAGGGAGAGCAAATCACAATATAATATCTCTGACAAATTATGATAATGCCCACACCAGTAATGAGAATAGGGCATCATCACATTTTTTAGGGACAGCCAATCACAATCTAGCACCCCCGGTTTGGCAATCTGCAATGATCCCAGAGGGGAGAGAGAGACACAGACAGAGGGGAGTGAGACAGAAGGGGGAGAGAGACACAGAGAGAGAAAGAGAGACAGAGAGGAGAGAGACAGGGAGAGAGACAGAGGGGAGAAAGAGAGAGAGAGAGAGAGAGAGAGAGAGAGAGAGAGAGAGAGAGAGAGAGAGAGAGAGAGAGAGAGAGAGGGGAGATAGAGGGGAGAGAGAGAGACAGAGGGGGGAGAGAGAGAGAGAGAGAGAGAGAGAAAGAGAGAGAGAGAGAGACAGAGGGGAGAGAGAGATACACAGAGGGGAGGGAGAGACAGAGAGAGAGAGAGAGACAGAGACCCAGAGGGAGAGACCCAGAGGGGAGAGAGAGACAGAGGGGAGAGAGAGACAGAGAAAGAGGGAGAGACCCAGAGGGGAGAGAGACAGAGGGGAGAGAGAGAGAGACAGAGGGGAGAGAGAGAGAGACAGAGGGGAGAGAGAGAGAGAGAGAGAGAGAGAGAGAGGGGAGAGAGACAGAGGGAGGAGAGAGACACATAAGTGGGGAGAAAGTGAACACTGAAATGGGGGAGGCACCACTGAATGTTTAAGTAATATTTGAAGTGACTATCAAATGCTAATAGTTTACAATCTATTTTAAATATCTGAAACAGAACAGCACATATGAATGGGAGCATTAATAAATTATTATTTGTTGTCTACATCAGGGTTGTCCGCCATACACCTAAGGAATCACTGGTTTAAATGAAATACTATGGCTACCGGAGCCATGGAGAATATTTGCTATAACTCATTCTAAACTGCTTGGTTTAATTTTACATTATCTTGCTGTTGGTCTAGCTTACTATGGTCAAATAACTCATCCATACAAACAGCATAATAGTAAGATAATGTTGTGAGAAAACACAGTTGCAGAGCTACAGAGAGTTCATAAGTTCAGAAAGAGAGTGAGACTGTAAATTAGTTTGGAGTACAGAGGCAAGCTGCTAAGGTAGTGGGTGTAAAGTTTGAGTAAACAAAATACAAAAACGATCCTTAAACTGCTGTAAACGAGTAAAAAAAACAGACTGGCCAGGGCTTTACATTCATTTAAGTTCAAATTATGTTTGTACCTTAGTTTTTTCCGATCCTTAGAAAGTTTTTCTAAATCCTCCAAAATAAGATTTGAGAAGATTTCAACATGATTATTATTACTAGCAGTTTTAGGGGGGAAACAAAAGAGGATCTTGGTTTTAGATCAGAATGAATACATTTATCGTATAGGTCCTCTAATTAAATTTCATGTTCATAAACAAAGAAGTGCCCTTTAACATGAGAGTCCATGGTATCTGTGGTAATAGCCCTTAGTTTATCATCCTTGATTCTTTTCTCTGCAAAATATCTTTGCAAAGATAGCTTTCTTATATAACTGTTGATATCAACATATAGTTCATATACGTTGAATTTATTATAGGGACTGAACGACAAACCCCTTCCCAAGACCCTTATGTCATCATCTGACAGTTTACGGGAAGAAAGATTAAATATCCCTTTCTTTAGATTTTGCAGTTTGTTCTCTTTGCGGGCGAGTGATTTACCTCTTGATCCCAGTTTGCGAATGGCCTTTTTTTCTCATATCTATTTTACATCAGTGTCCAAGTTTTATATATCATTTGATAATATCAATGAGGTTCATATGGGAGCTAGGCAATAGCATTATGTCCAGTCCTTTTAGTATTCTAGGTCTATCACCTATATGACTCTGGCGATTTGCCCATATAAGGCTACTATTGTGTATTTATTAGACCATATACCTAGAAAGAATTGGCAAACTAAATACCACTCGGTCACATATAGGTTGTATCCTTGTGTGACGTTGAGAGTGATTCTGCCATACAGCATGCTTGGCCTTGCCCCCTTTTGGTATCCACTACACCGTAATTGGTGCACAGGCACACACCCCTTTATACACGCAACGTCAGCAAGTGATTCTGCTATGAATCACGCTTGGCCTCGCCCTTTCTGATCTCCTTTACACAGTGAATGGTGCACAGGTACACACCCCTTCACACACGTAAGTCTCCCCGAGTTGGAGACTGAATGGCAGTGACACCATGAGTGTTTGTCACACACAAATACAGCCCGCAGCTCCTCTTAAAGCAGGGGTGTCCAAACTTTGCTCTCCAGAGGTTTTGGAACTACATTTCCCATGATGCTCAGCTAGATAAAATGCTGGCTGAGCATCATCGGAAATGTAGTTCCAAAACCTCTGGAGAGCAAAGTTTGGACACCCCTGTCTTAAAGTAATAGTTATCTTTGCTGGAATCGTTTGATCCACTAGCATTATAAAGGCAGGTGCAATTTTTATTTGACATGTTCTAATATCAAGTTAAGTTCAACTGCTGTTTTTTTTATATATCTTAAACTTTGAATATTTTAAAAAAAAAAGTTAATTTTGAACTATTTGTCCCATCATCTAAGTTTTCAGTACATATACCAAGCTGATGTACCCTGGAGTACTAATGGGTCTACATGGCTAGATTGTTTTGAGAGAAACAAGTTCACATTAGGAATATGTATATTTGTACCAATGTGTTAGTATTCGAATATGCCAGTGGCTTTACATAAATATGGACTGAGGGGAGGGAGTGTTTGTAGGTTGTATATATTGTAATGTTTATATTTTTAATTGCATATTTTTTATCTTGTTAGTTGTATATTCTGATGATACCTATATATGCAAAGCCATTGTTTATTCTGGTTGCCATGTCAACTGACTATGTTATAAACCATATGCTTTCTATGAGGTCATTGTTTACATTGGTTTCTATGACCACCAACTTCTTGTGAACACATACAGGTGAAATCAATTAATGATTAGACCTATCAGAGAATGTTTGTTACCCTTTATATAGCAAGTCTATTTCAATTTTATGCATCATAGAGGAAAACAGCTAGTTATAGAATGAGAAACGCGTTGCTCTTAAATAAAAATATTTCTTTTAACTAATACACTTGCTGCTGGATTTTATCTGGGAAACCATCTATACTCCTGCATTGGTTTTGGGAGCTATTTTATCTGCTGAAACATTTGAAACAGTCAGCTGGGTGGCTGAGAAGTCCCAGTCTGTCTATATTGCACCTGGAGGTGATTTGCTACATGTAAGTGTGCATATTCCCTGTATACACATACACTTGTACAAACTGTACTGGGCTATGTTGGCTTTATATCCTCCCCTTTAGGAACCAGGAGGACCTCACTGGTGAAGAACTACTACGGAATTATCTCTGCGTCTGTTCAGTTTGCTGGGCAACTGTGAGGTTCCAGTCTGCTTCCTTGCACTTTTTGGTGCTATTCGTTTGTGAGTATTAGTCTTACATATTTTGCTTGTCCCTTGGTATTGTGGTATTAGGCCATTTGGTGCCTATGTGTTTCAAGTCCAAAGAAAACCTTCTTGTTTCAAATAGGGCATGTGGGTAATATCCATGACTGACATGAGATTGTATTGTGGGGGGTAAATACATGGACCTTTTGTGGCTGTCTTGGCTCCCCCTCAAAACCAAAAGGAAGGATATTCCTCTGGCCAGGAATCTTGCCAGGGGTCATATGGCAATGGTTAGTTGTATATTCTGATGATATCTATATATGCAAAGCCATTGTTTATTCTGGTTGCCATGTCAACTGACTATGTTATAAACCATATGCTTTCTATGAGGTCATTGTTTACATTGGTTTCTATGACCACCAACTTCTTGTGAACACATACAGGTGAAATCAATTAATGATTAGACCTATCAGAGAATGTTTGTTACCCTTTATATAGCAAGTCTATTTCAATTTTATGCATCATAGAGGAAAACAGCTAGTTATAGAATGAGAAACGCGTTGCTTTTAAATAAAAATATTTCTTTTAACTAATACACTTGCTGCTGGATTTTATCTGGGAAACCATCTATACTCCTGCATTGGTTTTGGGAGCTATTTTATCTGCTGAAACATTTGAAACAGTCAGCTGGGTGGCTGAGAAGTCCCAGTCTGTCTATATTGCACCTGGAGGTGATTTGCTACATGTAAGTGTGCATATTCCCTGTATACACATACACTTGTACAAACTGTACTGGGCTATGTTGGCTTTATATCCTCCCCTTTAGGAACCAGGAGGACCTCACTGGTGAAGAACTACTACGGAATTATCTCTGCGTCTGTTCAGTTTGCTGGGCAACTGTGAGGTTCCAGTCTGCTTCATTGCACTTTTTGGTGCTATTCGTTTGTGAGTATTAGTCTTACATATTTTGCTTGTCCCTTGGTATTGTGGTATTAGGCCATTTGGTGCCTATGTGTTTCAAGTCCAAAGAAAACCTTCTTGTTTCAAATAGGGCATGTGGGTAATATCCATGACTGACATGAGATTGTATTGTGGGGGGTAAATACATGGACCTTTTGTGGCTGTCTTGGCTCCCCCTCAAAACCAAAAGGAAGGATATTCCTCTGGCCAGGAATCTTGCCAGGGGTCATATGGCAATGGTGGTGGCATCACTCCCGGGTGCTCAACTGAAGCCATCCAACCATGCTTATGCCTGGGAGCATACTATTCATGCGGTTGCCTGAAAGGTGGTGGTGGTGGCATGGATGTTTGTATCCTTGTGACAGGAGGTTCTGTGGATGAGTCAAAGGATGAAAGGGATTAGTACAGTCAGATATATGTCCACGTGGGCATACAATGTACATTGATACATGCTAGGGCCTATACTGATTATCATTTCAAAATCTATAACATGCATGTGCACATTGTGAGTTGTTCTCTGATTGATTTAAAAATGAGCAGTATACATTGATGTGTTCATACAATAGTTATGTGTACATGTCAATGATAACATAATGTGTTCTTTAAGTGACACTATGGTCACACAATTTTCTTTAGCTTGATCTAGGCATAGAACCTGCTTCATTAAGCTAAAAGCATTGTGATAGCTATAGCGTCCATTTAATGAAAACTCTACATGTGGCTTGTGGCCTGTGTTACTCTGAGACATGTTAGTATTGCACTATTCCACCTCATATCATGAATTGCATTGTGTTAAGTAGCAGTAATGTCAAGTATAATTGTAGATGTTTTTGTTAGTACGCCAAATACCATGCTCCTCATCGTGTACATGAATGTTTTATATTAAAGGATGTTATATCTCAAATAGATATAATACTGGTATGTGGGATGTTACTCACCAGCATGATGTGCTGTGGTTGCAGTCCCTGAGTCATGAGCCCCTGGAAGACAACGGACTGCTTTGATACTCAGGGACCTGCATATCATCTCCTGCCAGGTGTTATACTCAATATCCAGGGCTGGAGCACCACCTGTTCCCTTCTGGTGGATAGCTTCCTGCCCCATCTTTTCTTTGACCCGCCTCTTGCAGTCATTCCACCGCTTTTTCAGGCCCTCAACAGTCCGCCTCTGTGGTGCCACACTATTGACGACATCCTCTACTGCCAACCATGCAGTTTTTCTCCTTTTGGCACTGCCTTTGCCCTTCTCCTGCCCAAAGAGGGCACTGTAATTGTCCAGGATGGCCTGGACAAGGGCAACATTTTCCGCAAATGAGAAGTTGGGACATCTCAGCCTCTC
The DNA here is from genome assembly GCF_027579735.1 of Bombina bombina. Lineage (NCBI taxonomy): Eukaryota > Metazoa > Chordata > Amphibia > Anura > Bombinatoridae > Bombina > Bombina bombina. Next base: position 223,685,327 of record NC_069507.1, read on the forward strand.
ATCCTCCATGGCCACTTGGCTTCCTCCCTATGATGTCCCTGGCAGTGTGGGTTACTCCCTATCCTCTCCCTCCTCCCTTCCCCCCCTTCTGTCCCCATGTGCACCCTCTGTCCCTCTCCTAGATGTGCCTGCTCTCTGGGGCTCTCGGGCATCTCCCCTTCCATCATCCCTTCTGGCTCTCACTCTCCCTACTCCGCTTACTCCCTGACGGGGGGCCCACTGCTCCTCCTGTCCTCTCCAATACTCCTCTCCCTGCCACTCCTTTCTCTGCCACTCCTCTCCTTCCCTCTCCCCTCCTCCCTACCTCTCCCTGCCATCCTCACACTAAATCAAACTACACACACTCACTCCCAGTTCAATCACAACCAAACACTATCGCACTGTAAAAATAAAATAAAATATGTGAGATGTTAGAAAAAAAAAGTGTGGTGTATTTTTATATGTATGTATGTATGCAATGTGTGCAATATGTAAGAATATGTGTAAGTGTACAAGCTTACTCAACAACATTGCGACCTAACTTACTCTTCTTTTTGTGCCTCTCTCTCTACTCTCACTAATCCTCTACTCCAGTGTAGTGTGTTGTAGCTCAACGAACAATCCAAACACACTGAAGAAAATGGTGGCTGAGCATGGGTTTATATATGAATTTGAATAGCGTAATTACTCGTTGCATTTTTATTTGAATTCCGGGTTAGTTTTTACGCGTGTTAACCTAATTTGCATAAAACTACTTGTTTTTGCGACGACTAAAATGTGTATTTGAGTACATTTCAGAAGATCGCCAGTTAGTCCTACTTACGCCAGTCTAGCATCTAACGGCGCAGTATATGTAATACCCCGATGTTCGAGGTGAAATTACGGGTGGCGAGGGTTTCAACACTTTCGCTGAAGCCTGCGCTGTATATGTAATCTTGCCCCTGATTTCTTCAACCTAAAAACGTTCAAAGACAATTTGTTTTTGTTTTACTGGTGAATCTTTAAGAAAGATCGTACAAAAGAGAGAGCTGATACAACCATGATATTATTAAATCAAAATTTCAGGCACCTACCTATGATATTATATAAGTAGAAATGGTCTCATGTCTTATGAAAGATTTTGAGTACAATATATAGAAAGAGCTGGGAGACAATTTATAATAAAAAAAAATGCTTTTATTTTACAAATATGCAGTATAATATTACAAAAATAAAAATGTATTTTGCTAAATAAAAGCAATGAAAAAAATAAAAAATATGAACCCAGTGTTGCAGAGTTACAATAGCTTAGTCATGCTTGCATATAAATAAATATTATACCATACCAGACAGTCTTGACACCATTTTGTTTCAGATAATCGTTTCTGCCCTTATAAGGTTGGAAAGGGGTATTTATACCTTTTAAACAGTTTATTGGCATCATTAATCATAAAGGCTAAAACTGATGCAGAAGAGAAAATAACAATCTGTAAAAAAAAAACGTGATAAAACCTTCTTTAGATATATTAGTGAAAAAAGAAAAACTAACGGGCAAAAGTAAGACGCAAGACTGATGATAGAGTAGTGGAAGAAGATAAACAAATAGCAAACTATCTAAATGATTACTTTTGTTTAGTCTTTACAGCAGATTGTAAAGATACTGAGATTCTATTAAGGGATTTTACTTTAACCCTTTTGTGACCAGACCATTTGTTGACCGTTTGGGACCAGGGCTATTTTTACATTTCTGCGGTGTTTGTGTTTAGATGTAATTTTCCTCTTACTCATTTACTGTACCCACACATATATTATATACTGTTTTTCTCGCCATTAAATGGACTTTCTAAATATATCATTATTTTTATCATATTATATAATTTACTATAATTTTTTTTATAAAATACATTGAAAAAATTGAAAAAAACACACTTTTTCTAACTTTGACCCACAAAATCTGTTACACATCTATAACCACCAAAAAACACCCATGCTAAATAGCTTCTAAATTTTGTCCTGAGTTTTGAAATATCCAATGTTTACATGTTCTTTGCTTTTTTTGCAAGTTATAGGGCAATAAGTACAAGTAGAACTTTGCTATTTTCAAACCATTTTTTTTTTTTTCAAAATTAGCAATAGTTACATTGTAACACTGATATCTGGATATCTGTCAGGAATCCCTGAATAACCCTTCACACACACATATATATATATATATATATATATATATATATATATATATATATATATATATATATATATATTTAGTAGACAACCCAAAGTATTGATCTAGACCTATTTTGATATATTTCATGCCACAATTTCACCGTCAAATGCGATCAAATAAAAAAAATCGTTCACTTTTCCACAAACTTTTCCACAAACTTTAGGTTTCTCACTGAAATTATTTACAAACAGCTTGTGCAATTATGGCACAAATGGTTGTAAATGTTTCTCTGGGATCCCCTTTATTCAGAAATAGCAGACATATATGGCTTTAGCAATGCTTTTTGGTAATTAGAAGGCTGCTAAATGCCGCTGTGCACCACACTTGTATTATGCCCAGCAGTGAAGGGGTTCATTAGGGAGCTTGTAGGGTTAATTTTAGCTTTAGTGTAGTAGACAACCCAAAGTATTGAACTAGGCCTATTTTGGTATATTTCATGCCACCATTTCACCACCAAATGCCATCAAATAAAAAAAATCGTTACGTTTTTCACAATTTTAGGGTTCTCACTGAAATTATTTACAAACAGTTAGTGCAATCATGGCACAAATGGTTGAAAATTCTTCTCTGGGATCCCCTTTGTTCCTTTACCTTTTGGTAATTAGAAGGCTGCTAAATGCCACTGCGCACCACACTTGTATTATGCCCAGCAGTTAAGGGGTTTATTAGGTAGCTTGCAGGGTTAATTTTAGCTTTAGTGTAGAGATCAGCCTCCCACCTGACACATCCCACCCCTTGATCCCTCCCTGAACCCCTCAAACAGCTCTCTTCCTTCCGCCACCTCACAATTGTCACTGCCATCTTAAGTACTGGCAGAAAGTCTGCCAGTACTAAAATAAAAGGCATTTATTATTATTTTATTATTTATTTATTTTTATATTTAGTCTGCAGTGATGGATCCCCCTTAGCCTCCAACCTCCCTGATCCCCCCAAAAATCTCTCTAACGTTCCCCCCCTCTACCTATTTGCCACCATCTTGGGTACTGGCAGCTGATGATACAAAAAATTGTAACAGAATTGATGTTCTAGGAGGGGTTGATCAAATAAACTGTATTATTTCCAAGAGCAAAATTTTGCATATAGAATCCAAAAACCTAAAGGCAAATTATAGTTTCAATGGTACATTACTGACTTTAAGTAGAGACTTGGGAATTATTATTTCAGATGATTTAAAATGTGGTAAACAATGCAACAGTGCAGTCAGTAAGGTAAATTGAATACTTGGTTGCATTGGGAGAGATATTAGTAGCAGAAATAGCCACTTTACAGATCATTAGTTAGGCCACATCTGGAATGCTATGTACAGTTCTGGAGACCACATCTTCATCAAGATGTAAACACACTATAAACTGTCCAAAGGAGGGCTAATAAAATGGTAAATAGTCTAAAATGTTAAGCGTACAAAGAAAGACTCTATGATCTAAATATGTATAGTTTAGAGGAGAGAAGGGAAAGAGGTAACATGATAGGAACCTTCAAATATATGAAGGGACTTAATAAAGTGGAAGCTGAAAGCATTTTCCATAAAAAAAAAAAAAAAAAAATGCCAAAACAAGGGGTGACAATTTTAAATTAGAGGGTAGCAGATTCAGGAGAAATGTGAGGAAGCCCTAACGTTACCCTAACACCTTAAGGCTGCTAGTTATGTAATGTAAAAAAAAAACTTTGCGGGGGGCGGAGCTTGGCCACGCAGGCGGATGGCTGTATTTTAGAAGAGCTCCAAACTTTTAAGGCAATATAACTCTAATATATGGCATAAATTCCCCAAATCTTCTTCCCCTCTTCCTTCCCTAACTTCCCCTAGGGATCACAGCAAAACGAAGAAACAGGAGTGGAAAAGAAAAAAATAAAGGAGACCTTGTTCCAGGCTAGCTGGGATCACACCGGCCCGAGTGCTAACGGAAAGCAGGGACTTGTACACGATACATGAGCTGTCGGCTCGGCACAATTTACATTGGACTACGGGCTTCTGTACCAAAGCATCCTTACTAACACACCAGCAGCACCGGAGGATCCACCCGGATCGCTGTGTTCAATCAGCTGAAGGTCTAACGCTACTTGCGACTGCAGTCCCGGCTGCACTATAAAAGTGCTCGTAGAAAGCCGGTAAGTGGACAGTGACAAAATATATTACACAATCAGCTGTGGAATACTGCGAGGGACTTTGGTATTGGGCAGTTAGCTATTTAGCCAGGGGAAGAGATAAGGCACAGAGATATAGGAAGATCCGTTATACCCTTTCCTTATATCAGGGGCCATTTTGACACAGTGTAGCGTAGCTGTTAAATTAGATAGAACATCTTTGCGAGATCACAGCTCAACGGTTTATGTAGCGGCTGACTCTGACTTTCCTCATAACATCTGCAAGGAGTTGGTGTAGCTATATTCTCGTTGCTTGGATATATTATATAATCCACCAGGATTATAATACCCCTCTCACAGACTCTCTCTTCCACGTGGCACAGTTCATTATACAGTAAAACCCAGTATATCCAGCTCGGCAATTTACATCATATGGCTTAGAAACTGATATAACACTTTTTGATCCTATGGACCTGAGCTCTGGCAACTAAGTATATTCAGAACCTCTCACTGGTTATGTATACGTTCTCTTCAATTTAACCCCTGGACTGTAAAGTTATTTAATAGCATAGGCCCTTAGAACACTGTGACGTCACCTGCTTGGAGGTTAACAAGGTAGTGCTCATCTTCACTAGAAGGGGAATAAAACCAGGAACTACAATTATTATACATAAAGGCACATTTTGTTAGACAGGATCTGACTCATTGCACTGGGTGATGCCTGGCAAAAAGCCTGCTAAGGCAGTTAAGAGCGCATTGGCCAGACCATTGAGTAAATACCTCAAACAGCTAAATCAACCCAGCAGTCCACAGGCGGAAGAAATTACCGCACGCCAGCAAATACATACAGCAGAAGTGCACCAACCTGAACTGCAGACCCAACCACTAACAAAGGATGATCTGCAATATTTGTCATCTAAAGATGACATCAAAGGGGTCATGCAGGAAATGCGCAGCTTGTTCAGCGATCTCAGAAAAGACATTAACACCTTAGAGTCACGAGTCCAGCAGGTTGAGGAGGCACAGACATCAACTACCACCACAGTGCAGCAGAACCATTCAGAAATAAAACATCAAAACAAAATAATCCAAGCCCTTTCAGATAAGCTAGAAGATCTAGATAACAGGGGCCATAGAAACAACATCCGGATCAGAGGAGTGCCTAAATCAATACACCCTCCGGCCATAGAGGGTTATCTACAATCTCTCTACCGCACGATCAAAGGAACTCCCTCATCTCCTGAGATTACTATGGAGCGGGCACACAGAGCATTGCATCCTAAACCCCCCTCTAAGGGCCCACCCAGTGACATTATAGTGAAGTTTTTAAACTATAAAAACAAGGAAGAACTTCTCAGATGTGCTAGAGTCAAGCATCCAATTTATCATGCTGGGGATGAGATTCAGCTGTTTTCAGACCTCTCTGCAGTTACGCTCCAAAAGAGGAGAGAACTCAGTCATGTCACAACGCAGTTGAGAGCAAACAAAATACAGTATCGCTTGGGTTTTCCGGTCTCACTGATCGCTTCAAACAACAACAAAACAGCTATGTACCGTCCAGGATCCGACCTACAGAGGTTTTATTCAGAACTATCACTGGAACGACTGGGGGACCCCACCCCAAACAATCGGGAAAAAGAAACCTCAGATCATCATGATACGCCTGACTTGGAACTCGGCTGAAATTAGTTGTGGTGGAGTGTTGGATTCTACATGGGCTCTTCCTTCTAGCTGTTGGTCAAGCCATGTCTTGACATAGTATCCTTTTCCAGTTTTATTAAAATCCCTTGCCCATCCACTCAAAACAGGCGCTGTGTGGGACATGTGGGACAGTACTAAAATCCTCATAATTGTATTTGCAATCTTGTTTTATCATCTGAGGACCTGTGTTGATGTATGTGACTAGAGTTGAATGGAAAGAGTATTTATGTTTCCACAATTCTTCCCCATCCCTCCCATACTCACATCTCTTCCCCACAGCAAGCTATCTTTTCCCTTTGATATCAACAACCTCTCCCCCGCTATCCTCCCTCCATTTACCCCCTCTTTTTCCCTGATTATTGCCATGCAGACTTAATATCCTGGACGACAAATATAGTCGCCTAGGAGAAAGATTTGTGTTCTAGGTTAGCCTATGTTAGCCTTAAAGTTACTAGAAAATCAATTAATCCCCTATCAAGGGAAACAAAATCTTAAACAATGGTAACTTGTGTGGATTGTCAGATAGTAGTCTCGGTACTTACCCCCAGTCTTCACGGCTTACAAACCTGGCGCGGTGAACTTTGTGTGAAGTGCCGTGTGAGTGACTGGATCCTCCCAGTGGCCGTGAGTCCGTGCGCTCTGCTCGGAGCCTCCTCGCTCTACAAGCCCGCTTCCCCGGACGCCGCCTGATTCACACTCCTATCGGCACTCGAATATGACGTCACTGCCAGGTGCCGACTTATGTGGGGGGCAAGGAATTCCCGATCCTCCGTTGCCGGTCTCACTGACCTCCTTTCGGTCACCTCGTACAAATCCTGGCAGGTAATTCCAAAGGTGCTGGGAAACAATTAGGCAGGAATCGGCTCAATGCAAATATTCAAGAAAAGTCCGGAGCCGCAGCAATAAAGTATGATGTCTTTATTTATCAATAAAACAATAAAATAAAATAAGACCTGTTTTATTGATAAATAAAGACATCATACTTTATTGCTGCGGCTCCGGACTTTTCTTGAATATTTCCTTAAAGTTACTACCCTAGTAGGTTTGATTTACGTTTGCACATAGGCTTTGCCTTTAGGGACACTACCTTAGAGGGTTCTGTCTGTAGGAGAGCTTATTTTTCATACTAACTTGCATTTGATAATTGTTTTACTCATCAAGATCATTGTGTGCTAGATTTATCTTTTTCTTCTCTTTTCCCATTCTACTCCTTTTCCCCCTTTCCTTAAATGTATCCCTTTTTAAAAATAAAAAAAATAAAAACATTTGCAATATACTCTCAATTATTTAGTCAAAAAATAACAACAATTTTATAACCTTGAACTAAGACACAAGTAGCATATTGGCATCATTAAGAGTGACAATAATAATAAAAAAAAAAAACAGAAAAACATAATTGATGTAAAAATTTACCTGATAAATTAATTTCTTTCATATTGGCAAGACCTTCTATCGCAAGGCCCATTTTTCCATCAGGATCTCAAATCATTAAATTCCATAAGCAAGTGACGTATGGGATATACATTCCTACCAGGAGGGGCAAAGTTTCCCAAACCTCAAAATGCCTATAAATACACCCCCCACCACACCCACAATTCAGTTTAACAAATAGCCAAGATGTGGGGTGATAAGGAAGGAGCAAAATTATCAACAAGGAATTGGAATAATTGTGCTTTATACAAAAAAATCATAACCACCATTAAAAAGGGTGGGTCTCATGTACTCTTGCTAATATGAAAGAAATTAATTTATCTGGTAAATTCTTACATAAATTATGTTTTCTTTCATGTAATTGGCAAGAGTCCATGAGCTTGTGACGTATGGGATAGCAAATACCAAAGATGTGGCACTCCACGCAAGAGTCACTAGAGAGGGAGGGATAAAAATAAAGACAGCCAATTCCGCTGAAAAATTAATCCACAACCCAAATCAAAAGTTTTAATCTTATAATGAAAAAAACTGAAATTATAAGAAGAAGAATCAAACTGAAACAGCTGCCTGAAGTACTTTTCTACCAAAAACTGCTTCTGAAGAAGAAAAAACATCAAAATGGTAGAATTTAGTAAAAGTATGCAAAGAAGACCAAGTTGCTGCTTTGCAAATCTGATCAACAGAAGCTTCATTCTTAAACGCCCAGGAGGTAGAAACTGACCTAGTAGAATGAGCCATAATCCCGATTTACCCGACTCCAAATAAGCATGATTAATCAAAAGCTTTAACCAAGATGCCAAAGAAATGGCAGAAGCCTTCTGACCTTTCCTAGAACCAGAAAAGATAACAAATAAACTAGAAGTCTTTCTGAAATCTTTAGTAGCTTCAACATAATGTTTCAAAGCTCTTACCACATCCAAAGAATGTAAAGATCTCTCTAGAGAATTCTTAGGATTAGGACACAATGAAGGGACAACAATTTATTAACTAATGTTGTTCGAATTCACAACCTTAGGTAAAAAATTTAATGAAGTCCGCAAGACCGCCTTATCCTGATGAAAAATCAGAAAAGGAGACTCAAAAGAAAGAGCAGATAATTCAGAAACTCTTCTAGCAGAAGAGATGGCCAAATGGAACAATACTTTCCAAGAAAGAAATTTAATGTCTAGAGAATGCATAGGCTCAAACGGAGGAGCCTGTAAAGCTTTCAAAACCAAATTAACACTCCAAAGAGGAGAGATTGATTTAATGACAGGCTTGATACGAACCAAAGCCTGTACAAACAATGAATATCAGGAAGATTAGCAATTTTTCTGTGAAACAGAACAGAAAGAGCAGAGATTTGTCCTTTCAAGGAACTTGTAGACAAACCCTTATCTAAACCATCCTGAAGAAACTATAAAATTCTAGGAATTCTAAAAGAATGCCAAGAAAATTTATGAGAAGAACACCATGAAATGTAAGTCTTCCAAACTCTGTAATAAATCTTTCTAGACACAGATTTACGAGCCTGCAACATAGTATTAATCACTGAGTCAGAGAAACCTCTATGACTAAGCACTAAGCGTTCAATCTCCATACCTTCAAATTTAATGATTTGAGATCCTGATGAAAAATGGGCCTTGAGATAGAAGGTCTGGCAGTAACAAGGTTGGCAACTGGACATCCGAACAAGATCTGCATACTAAAACCTGTGTGGCCATGCTGGAGCCACCAGCAGTACAAATGAATGCTCCATTATGATTTTGGAAATCACTCTTGGAAGAAGAACTAGAGGAGGAAAGATATAAGCAGGTTGATAACTACTAGGAAGTGTCAACGCATCCACTACTTCTGCCTGAGGATCCCTGGACCTGGACAGATACCTGTGACGTTTCCTGTTTAGATGAGAAGCCATCAGATCTAGTTCAGGAAGCCCCCACATCTGAACAATCTGAAAAAAACACATCTGGGTGAAGAGACCACTCTCCCGGATGTAAAGTCTGGCGACTGAGATAATCCGCTTCCCAATTGTCTATACCTGGGATATGGACCACAGAAATTAGACAGGAGCTGGATTCTGCCCAAGCAAGTATCCAAGATACTTCTTTCATAGCTTGAGGACTGTGAGTCCCACCTTGATGATTGACATACGCCACAGTTGTAACATTGTTTGTCTGAAAACAAATAAACGGTTCTCTAATCAGAAGAGGCCAAAACTGAAGAGCTCTGAGAATCGCACGGAGTTCCAAAATATTGATTGGTAATCTCGCCTCTTGAGATTTCCAAACCCCCTGCGCTGTCAGAGATCCCCAGACAGCTCCTCAACCTGAAAGACTCACATCTGTTGTGATCACAGTCCAGGTTGGACGAACAAAAGAGGTCCCTTCAACTAAACGATGGTGATCTAACCACCAAGTCAGAGATAGTCGAACATTGGGATTTAAGGATATTAATTGTGTTATCCTTGTATAATCCCTGCACCACTGATTCAGCATACAAAGCTGAAGAGGTCTCATGTGAAAATGAGCAAAGGGGATCGCGTCCGATGCTGCAGTCATGAGACCTAAATCCTCCATGCACATAGCTACTGAAGGGAATGATTGAAACTGAAGGTTCCGACAAGCTGCAACCAATTTCAGACATCTCTTGTCTGCTAGAGACAAAGTCATGGATACTGAATCTATTTGAAAATCTAAAAAGGTTACCCTTGTCTGAGGAGTCAAAGAACTTTTTGGTAAATTGATCCTCCAACCATGTTTTTGAAGAAACAACACTAGTTGATTCGTGTGAGATTCTGCAGAACGTAAAGACTGAGCAAGTACCAAGATATCGTCAAAATAATGAAACACCACAATACCCCGCTCTCTGATTACAGAGAGTAGGGCACCGAGAACCTTTGAAAAGATCCTTGGAGCTGTCGCTAGGCCAAAAGGAAGAGCAACAAATTTGTAATGCTTGCCTAGAAAAGAGAATCTCAGGAACTGATGGTGATCTGGATGAATCTGAATATGAAGATATGCATCCTGTAAGTCTATTGTGGACATATAATGCCCTTGCTGAACAAAATGCAGAATAGTCCTTATAGTCACCATTCTTACATAATGATTCAAAATTTTTAAATCCAGAACAGGTCTGAAAGAATTCTCCTTCTTTGGGACAATGAACATATTTGAATAAAAGCCCAGACCCCGTTCCTGAACAGGAACTGGCACAATTACCACAGATACCTCCAGGTCTGAAACACACTTCAGGAAAGCCTGAGCCTTTTCTGGGTTCACTGGAATGTGTGAGAGAAAGAAACTTCTCACAGGCGGTCTTACTTTGAAACCTATTCTGTACCCTTGAGAAACAATGTTCTGAATCCAATGATTTTGGATTGAATTGATCCAAACATCCTTGAAAAATTTTAGTCTGCCCCCTACCAGCTGAGCTGGAATGAGGACCGCACCTTCATGCGGACTTGGGAGCTGATTTAGATCTTTTAAAAGGCTTGGATTTATTCCAGACTGAAGAAGGCTTCCAATTGGAAACCATTCCCTTAGGGGAAGGATCAGGTTTCTGTTCCTTATTTTGTCAAAAGGAACGAAAACGGTTAGCAGCCTTAAATTTACCCTTAGATTTTTTATCCTGAGGCAAGAAAGCTCCCTTCCCCCCAGTGACAGTTGAAATAATTGAATCCAACTGAGAACCAAATAATTTATTACCTTGGAAAGAAAGAGATAGCAACGTTGATTTAGAAGTCATATCAGCATTCAAAGATTTAAGCCATAAAGCTCTTCTAGCTAATATAGCTAAAGACATATATCTGACATCAATTCTAATGATATCAAAAATGGCATCACAAATGAAATTATTAGCATGTTGAATTAACTTAACAATGCTATACACATTGTGATCTGATACTTGTTGCGCTAGGGTTTCCAACCAAAAAGTTGAAGCAGCTGCAACATCAGCCAAAGAAATAGAAGGCCTAAGAAGATGACCTGAACATAAATAACCCTTCCTTAGATAAGATCCAAGTTTCCTATCTAAAGGATCTTTAAAAGAAGTACTATCTGCCATAGGAATAGTACTACGTTTAGCAAGAGTAGAGATGGCCCCATCAACTTTGGGGATCTTTTCCCAAAACTCCAATCTATCAGATGGCAAAGGGTACAGCTTCTTAAACCTTGAAGAAGGAGTAAAAGAGGTACTCAGTCTATTCCATTCCCTAGAAATTACATCTGAAATAGCACCAGGAACTGGAAAAACCTCTGGAATAACTACATGAGGTGTAAAAACTGAATTTAAACGTTTACTTATTTTAATATCAAGAGGACTAGTCTCCTCCATATCTAATGCAATCAACACCTCTTTCAATAAGGAATGAATATACTCCATTTATGTATGAAGATTTGTCAGTGTCAATATCTGAGGCAGAATCTTCTGAACCAGATAAATCCTCATCAGAGATAGATAAATCAGAATGTCGTCGGTCATTTAAAAATTCATCAATTTTATGGGAAGTTTTAAAAGACCTTTTACGTTTATTAGAAGGTGGTATGACAGACAAAGCCTTCTGAACAGAATTAGAAACAAATTCTCTCACATTAACAGGAATATCCTGAGCATTAGATGTTGAAGGAATAACAACAGGTAATGGATTACTACTAATGGAAATATTGTCTGCATATAAAAGTTTGTCATGACTACTATCACAAATTACAGCCGGAGGTACAGTTACCATTACAACAAATGCACTTAGCTTTGGTAGAACTGACAGCAGGATTCCAATAATGGATTCTGAAACAGGATCAGATTGAGACATCTTGCAATATGTAAGAGAAAAAATAACATACAAAGCAAAATGATCAATTTCCTTATATGACAGTTTCAGGAATGGGAAATAATGCAAACAAAATAAGCCTCTGGAAGCCATAAGCAAAAATACATGAAGACTTAAATAATGTCAAAAGTCTGGCGCCAAGTATGACGCCCACAACTGACATTTTTTTGGCGCCAAAAATGTCTGCAACAAACACGAGCGTCATAGATGACGCAACTACGTGAAAATTCTCACGCACCCGCGAGCCTAACAGCCCGCAATTTAGAAAGAAAGTAAATTTGAAAATTTCAGCTAAGAATTTTTTTATTTTTTTATTTATGTGCATTTCCCAAAATGAAACTGACAGTCTGCAAAAAGGAAATATACTGATAAACCTGAATCATGGCAAATTCAAGTACAAACATTATATTTAGAACTTTACATATAAAGTGCCAAACCATAGCTGAGAGTGTCTTACCAAAAGACACTCATCTACATAAAGTAGATAGCCAAACCAGTACTGAAACGAGAATCAGCAGAGGTAATGGTATATAAGAGTATATCGTCGATCTGAAAAGGGAGGTAGGAGATGAATCTCTATGACCGATAACAGAGAACCTATGAAATAGATCCCCGTTAGGATGACCATTGCAGGTAATACTCCCTTCACATTCCGCTGTCATTCACTGCACTCTGAGAGGAACCGGGCTTCAGCATGCTGAGAAGCGCATATCAACGTAGAAATCTAGCACAAACTTACTTCACCACCTCCATAGGAGGCAAAGTTTGTAAAACAGAATTGTGGGTGTGGTGGGGGTGTATTTATAGGCATTTTGAGGTTTGGTAAACTTTGCCCCTCCTGGTAGGAATGTATGGAATGTATATCCCATACGTCACTAGCTCATGGGCCTCTAGTTATCAAGCTCCGTACGTACCTGCCTTCGCCGGCCCCAATACGCTCACCTAAGCTCGCCTCACATTGCCGCCGCGGACCTGAATACGTTCGCAAAAGTTATCAAAAAAGCTGTCAAAAAGCCGCGCACCAAGTACGGGGCGATGAGCAGCGGACTGGGATAGTTATCACTCATCCTATCTCGCTGCTCTACGGCTTTTCTACAGCTTTATACTATACTGTACTGTTTTACCCCCTATACCGCCGCCCCCGGAGCTAAATAAAGTTATGAACCCCTAAACTGCCGCTCCTAGACCCCGCCGCAACTATACAGGGAGTGCAGAATTATTAGGCAAGTTGTATTTTTGAGGATTAATTTCATTATTGAACAACAACCATATTCTCAATGAACCCAAAAAACTCATTAATATCAAAGCTGAATAGTTTTGGAAGTAGTTTTTAGTTTGTTTTTAGTTATAGCTATTTTAGGGGGATATCTGTGTGTGCAGGTGACTATTACTGTACATAATTATTAGGCAACTTAACAAAAAACAAATATATACCCATTTCAATTATTTATTTTTACCAGTGAAACCAATATAACATCTCAACATTCACAAATATACATTTCTGACATTCAAAAACAAAGCAAAAACAAATCAGTGACCAATATAGCCACCTTTCTTTGCAAGGACACTCAAAAGCCTGCCATCCATGGATTCTGTCAGTGTTTTGATCTGTTCACCATCAACATTGCGTGCAGCAGCAACCACAGCCTCCCAGACACTGTTCAGAGAGGTGTACTGTTTTCCCTCCTTGTAAATCTCACATTTGATGATGGACCACAGGTTCTCAATGGGGTTCAGGTCAGGTGAACAAGGAGGCCATGTCATTAGATTTTCTTCTTTTATACCCTTTCTTGCCAGCCACGCTGTGGAGTACTTGGACGCGTGTGATGGAGCATTGTCCTGCATGAAAATCATGTTTTTCTTGAAGGATGCAGACTTCTTCCTGTACCACTGCTTGAAGAAGGTGTCTTCCAGAAACTGGCAGTAGGACTGGGAGTTGAGCTTGACTCCATCCTCAACCCGAAAAGGCCCCACAAGCTCATTTTTGATGATACCAGCCCAAACCAGTACTCCACCTCCACCTTGCTGGCGTCTGAGTCGGACTGGAGCTCTCTGCCCTTTACCAATCCAGCCACGGGCCCATCCATCTGGCCCATCAAGACTCACTCTCATTTCATCAGTCCATAAAACCTTAGAAAAATCAGTCTTGAGATATTTCTTGGCCCAGTCTTGACTTTTCAGCTTGTGTGTCTTATTCAGTGGTGGTCGTCTTTCAGCCTTTCTTACCTTGGCCATGTCTCTGAGTATTGCACACCTTGTGCTTTTGGGCACTCCAGTGATGTTGCAGCTCTGAAATATGGCCAAACTGGTGGCAAGTGGCATCTTGGCAGCTGCACGCTTGACTTTTCTCAGTTCATGGGCAGTTATTTTGCGCCTTGGTTTTTCCTCACGCTTCTTGCGACCCTGTTGACTATTTTGAATGAAACGCTTGATTGTTCGATGATCACGCTTCAGAAGCTTTGCAATTTTAAGAGTGCTACATCCCTCTCCAAGATATCTCACTATTTTTTACTTTTCTGAGCCTGTCAAGTCCTTCTTTTGACCAATTTTGCCAAAGGAAAGGAAGTTGCCTAATAATTATGCACACCTGATATAGGGTGTTGATGTCATTAGACCACACCCCTTCTCATTACAGAGATGCACATCACCTAATATGCTTAATTGGTAGTAGGGTTTCGAGCCTATACAGCTTGGAGTAAGACAACATGCATAAAGAGGATGATGTGGTCAAAATACTCATTTGCCTAATAATTCTGCACTCCCTGTAATAAATGTATTAACCCCTAAACCGCCACTCCCGTACCCCTCTGCCACCTACATAATACCTATTAACCCCTATCCTGCCCCCCTATACCGCCGCCACCTATAATAAAGTTATTAACCCCTATCCTGCCGATCCCGTACCCCGCAGCAACTAAATAAATTGTTTAACCCCTAAACCGCCGCTCCCGGACCCCGCCGCCACCTATATTAAACTTATTAACCCCTAACCCTACACCGTCGCCATCTATAATAAATGTATTAACCCCTATCCTGCCCCCCCTATACCGCCGCCATCTATATTAAACTAATTAACCCTTAAACCTAAGTCTAACACTAACCCTAACACCCCCTTAACTTAAATATTATTTTAATAAATTTAAATAAAAATTACTCTTATTAACTAAATTAATCCTATTTAAAACTAAATACTTACCTATAAAATAAACCCTAAGATAGCTACAATATAACTAATAATTATATTGTAGCTACTTTAGGATTTATTTTTATTTTACAGGCAAATTTAAATTTATTTTAACTAGGTACAATAGCTATTAAATAGTTACAGGTAATTTTGTAATTATTTTAACTAGGTAGCTATTAAATAGTTAATAACTATTTAATAACTATTGTACCTAGTTAAAATATATACAAAGTTGCCTGTAAAATAAAAATTTAAATCCTAAAATAGCTACAATGTAATTATTAGTTATATTGTAGCTATCTTAGGGTTTATTTTATAGGTAAGTATTTAGTTTTAAATAGGATTAATTTAGTTTATAAGAGTACTATTATTTAGATTTATTTAATTAATATTTAAGTTAGGGGGGTGTAAGGGTTAGTGTTAGACTTAGGTTTAGGGGTTAATAATTTTATTATAGTTGCGGTGGGCTCCGGGAGCGGCGGTTTAGGGGTTAAACAATTTATTTAGTTGCGGCGGGGTCCGGGATCCACAGGATAGGGGTTATTACGTTTATGTAGGTGGCGGCGGTATAGGGGGCGGCAGATTAGGGGTTAATATGTATAATGTAGGTGGCGGCGGGGTCTGGGAGCGGCGGTTTAGGGGTTAACATATTTATTATAGTTGCGGCGGGGTCCAGGAGCGGCGGTTTAGTGGTTAATATGTTTATTTGGTTGCGGTGGTGTACGGGGGGGCAGATTAGGGGTGTTTAGACTCGGGGTACATGTTAGGGTGTTAGGTGCAGACATCTCCCATAGAAATCAATGGGATATCGGGCAGCAGCGAACATAAGCTTTCGCTATGGTCAGACTCCCATTGATTCCTATGGGATCCGCTGCCTCCAGGGTGGCGGATTGAAATCCAGGTACGCTGGCCCGGAATAGTGGCGAGCGTACCTGGTAGTAGTTTGATAACTACGAAAAGTAGTCAGATTGTGCCGAACTTGCGTTCGGAACATCTGGAGTGACGTAAGCATCGATCTGTGTCGGACTGAGTCCAGCAGATCAAATACGAAAAGGTGAGAGTAAGCGCTAAATGAGCTTAAAAGGCTAAAGGACTGGTTGCTAAATCTTACAATTTAATACCTTCGATAAGGGCTGAACATAAACAAATATCACAATAAAAGCACAATAGAATAACACAATAAAATTAGATGCATGGATCCATGTCTAACTTCTAAAAACATAAGTGCATAGTAAAACAAAAAACTCCTGGGAGATACGTTATACAGTGGGAGTGGTGACACTCCTTGAAGGTGATACACAAGTGTGGGATGTTGAATTAAAATGCAAATACTGATACTTGAAAGCACAGTTGTAAACCAAAAGATGATTCCAAACTGACAAAGTCAATCAAAAATAAAGTCAATCAAAAATAGTGAAAAAATAGCAAGTGAATGTTCATGTCAAACCGTGGATGTGTCCTCCAACGTTGCTGATGGGTAATGAGAGATCTATAATCGAGTATAGATGTTAGAAGGGGTTGTAGAAAAAATGAGTATATAAAAGATAATCCAACCTTTAGGCAAAAGTCATTAAAACCAAAAAAACAAAAATAGAAAAAATGAAAAATAAAATCCACTTTGGTGAAATCAAATAATGAAATGAAGCAATCCAAAAATGAAAACGTTTGTGTAAGTTGTGTACAAAAATTAGGGGATTAGCACAAATTCTGTGCCCAGTGAGTTCAAGGTGCCATCCGTGTGTTAAAAGTCAAATAACAATAAATAGCAACAAAAAACCTATAAGAAAACCGATAAGAATTCTATCAGCCAATCGGAATTGAAGGGACACCATCTTGGATGACGTCATTTAAAGGAACCTTCATTCTTCAGTCGGCCGTCGTTTGAAGAGGAAGCTCTGCGTCAGATGTCTTGAAGATGGACCCGCTCCGCGCCAAATGGATGAAGATAGAAGGGCTTTTTTATTTTGTTAGGGGGATTAGAGTAGGTGCAATTAGTTTAAAGATCTTGTAATTATTTTATTATTTTCAGTAATTTAGTGTTTGGTTTTTTTTCTTACTTTAGATAATTTTTTTAAATTGTAATTAATTGTATTTCTTTTTAAGGACACGATGAGTCCACGGATTTCATCCTTACTTGTGGGATTACGCCTCCTGGTCAACAGGAGGAGGCAAAGAGCACCACAGCAGAGCTGTATATATAGTTCCTCCCTTCCCTCCCACCCCATTCATTCTTTTTGCCTGTGTTAGTAATAGGAAGAGGTAAAGTGAGGTGTTAGTTTAGATTCTTCAATCAAGAGTTTTTTATTTTTAAAATGGTGCCAGTGAGTACTATTTTATTATAGGGTATAGCCGTATTCCTTGTCAGCCTCTAGAGTAGAGCTACAGGTGGCTTTAAAGCAATGGGAACTGGTGGGATTAAATTCTCACTGCACCTCCCATACTGTGTGCTGCCCTCAGTGGAGTCACTAAGGTTGGTGTCACCCGGTGCGGTAAGTTATGGTGTCACCCCCCCCCCCACACCAGAAAGCAGACACACACAAAAACACAGGCACACACACATACAAACACTCAGACACACTTAAAAACATACTCAGATGCACACACAAACACTCTGAAACACACTCAGACACACACACAAAAACACACACACAAAAACACTGAGACACACACACACACAAAAACTCAGACACACACATACAAAATATGAAAACTGCACTGCATTAATTATAAAGCTCATGCCTAGAGCTGCTCCCTAGCTCAGCAG